>NW_028225179.1:149677959-149697189 GCF_052327205.1 Somniosus microcephalus
TTAGCAGAATGTTGTCGAGATGCACTGAGTGGAATGGGGCCCAGGGATCAGTGCGATTCTGCATAAATGACTCAATGAAAGTTGCCAAGATGGTAAGAAACTAAGAGGGCAAGAGCCCCCAGTAAGGCACCTGAGGAAATACAGAAGGAACTGGCAAGATTTGCAAGTGGGCACAACTATTCCAAGTGAAAAAAAAAAGCAATACAGGCAAGCGAAGCATCTTACATATTGGAAAAGAACTTACTTCATGAATGGTGCCAGAAAAATAGTAAACATTCGAAACACTTTACTAATTTGCTGACAACTCATCTAATTCAATTGATGAAATTAGTCAGCTATTCTGCCCAACAAACGCACAGCTTTCTACTGGAGTTTCAATGAGTCACAAGGCGAGCGGGCATTCTGTGCTAGAAGCCTCTCGATCTTCATGCTCCATGCAGTGAAAACGGCCCTAATAACTATAACATATTGGACGTTAATCGTGGTTTCTTCATTGTTGCTGGGTCAAAATACTGGAACTTCAGGTCTGGTCGGTACAGACACCCCAGTCTAAGTAAAGGGGGGAGGGTTAAGGAAATGGTGGGGAGGGGAAACGACAGCTCCATTGTGATTCTCCAGAATGTATAGGGAACGGGGTTCTATGAAGAATGCACAAACTGGGAAATGCCGATAAAGCAATAATTACACTGGCAAAAGGCCCATATAAGCCAGCGCCAGTACACTGAACAACTCGTCGACACAATCGGGGGTATTCACTCAGCGAGAAAACAGCAGCGAAACTGCCTGTTGTATTGATGCTTTTGTGTGCATCGAGGTAACATCCAAAGCCGCTTCACATTTATCATTTTCAGATCCCTCTACCTTGGCGAGGGGGTGGGGGAGGAGCCTAGGAGGTCGACTCAGTCCGGCTGTAAACACTGGGCGAGAAGCCAGGCCACAAGAGCAGAAAAAAAAATTTTTTTTAAATCATCACAGGAATTTACAGCCTAAATGATCCTAAATTACCACAGACAGTTGAGGCTAATTCATTAAATATATTCAAGAAGAAGGAGTTAGATATATTTCTTAAGGCTAAAGGGATCAAGGGATATGGAGAGAAAGCAGGGACGGGGTACTGAATTTGGATGATCAGCCATGATGTCATTGAATGGCGGAGCAGGCTCGAGGGGCCGAATGGCCCACTCCTGCTCCTATCTTCTATGTTCTATCCTGTTAACAGCCACAAGGCGATAGGTGCAAATAGGAATATTGCATGATCTTACAATTCCAATATATTCATTTAGCCGGAGTGGACTCCTTTCTGCAACCGTGGACAAATTTGGACAGTCAGGGCTGTGATAAATACTACATCTTCCCTTCCCTAAGGCTTACTCGTCTCGTGTGGGCACAGAAACAGAACTGCAACAAAATCAAATATGTTTAAAGGAGGGGGGGGGGGGGGGGGGGGGGGGGGGGTGTTGGGGGGGGGTGGAGGGGGGGGGTGGGGAGGAGAGAGAGAGAAAGGGGAGGGCAGTCATCCTAAAGTGACTCGTCCTCCCTCCACCCACCCACCCACCCTACCCTCCCCTCACTCCACTGACAACAAATTACCATTAACACAAACAATTTTTGCTCAGAGTACTGCGCTCCAGTTCTTCATAGTCAATCTAATCCCCCAACCGTCTTTCAGCCCAGGAACGGATATTTACACAAAAAGCCCGGCGCCTTTCCCTCGAAAAGATAATCAATTAACGTCAACACTGTACGGGCTAGCAAAGAACCAGCAAAGCACAAGTGAGGAGTATAGTGAAGTATGAATGATCTGAGGGTGGTATATAAGCAGCTTTCCTCAAAGCAATCAGACACTGCTCTCCCTCCAATATGTTCTTACGCTTATTTAGATACAGATCTGATGAAGCTGCTTTTTTTTTTTTTTTAAACATACAAAAGGCATAAATCGTCAACAACAATGCAGTTTATCCATTACTGTCCAATAGACAAGTACTTGGAAAACAGTTAAGCTCAGCTGGTAATGTCAAATATTAACCTCCTTGATACACCACACAGATCTTGCAGGCACCAACAAATATTAAACTCTGTGTCCACTTTAAAAGGCTTTCACTGCACGTGTCCCCCCCCCCACAGCGCTGCACTATCAGCATGTGCAACCCATCTCCTTTACAAGGCTGCTCGGTAAATCTGTACAACGATCGCAGGAGACACAATAAAATGGAACTAAAGCAGCACTCCTGGGAAACAGAAAAGAAAAGAATTTCATTTATATTGCCACTTTCACGACCATAGCGCTTTACAGATAATCAAGTACTTTTGAAGCGCAGTCACTGTTGAAATCTAGGGAAACGCGGCAGCCAATTTGTGAACAGCAAGCTCCCACAAGCAGTGATGTGATAATGATCAGATAATATTTTAGTGATACTGGTTGAGGATAAATATTGGCCCAGGAGAACTCTCCTCTTCCCTCCCCACCCACCCCGCTCTTCTTCAAAATAGCACCACGGGATCTTTTACGTCCACCTGACAGCAGACAGGGAACATTGGTCCCAGTGTGTCGGTTTAGCGTCTCATCTGAAAGACGGCACCTCCGACAGTGCAGCGGCTCCATCAGCACTGTACCGGGAGTGCCGGCCTGGATTTTGTGCTCAAGTCCCTGGAGCGGGACTTGAACCCACGACCTTTGGAGTCGCGGCTAATACGCTAACTAAGCGGCAGGCTAGATGGCATCTTAGAAGATCTCCCAAATGTCTCAAAGCGTTTCACATAAAAGGAATTGTTCTGAAGTGCAATGAGTGATGTTACGCAGCCCAACACAGCACGTTATGCACACAATGGGATTCCTCAAGCAGGAATGATATAAATGACCAATTTTGTTTCCAATTGAGGGAGGAATGTTGGCCAGGAAGCACCAGGAAAGCTCAAAAATAAAAACAGAAAATGCTGGAAATACTCAGCAGGCTGGGCAGCATCTGCAGAGAAACAGGGTTAACGGTTCAGGTCGGTGACCTTTCATCAGAACCCCGATGGGGGAAAAGCACGAGTGGGCTCTCGGCAGTCAGGCACTTCTCCCTACCGCATTCCAGGCAATCAGAACAGGAAAAATCTGCCCCTTTCCGACGAAAAGGTCACCGACCTGAAATGTTGACTGTTTCTCTCTCTTTACGGGTGCTGGCTGACCTGCTGAGTATTTCCAGCATTTTCTGTTTACATTTCAGATTTCCAGCACCCGCAGTATTTAGCCTTTGCATGGGGTTTGGAGGGAATAGATTTTCCATCATTATCCAGCATTCAGCACTGAAGCTGCAGGCTAGTGGAGGCGGGGGGGGGGGGGGGGGGTTTGAGGAAAGAGATATCAGCAGAATTTGGACGCACTGGGACCAATGTTCCCCATAAGCCGCACTGCCCTCCTGCGTAGCCTGCCTCCCCCAATGCGCGCCCCATTCAAATTTTTGCACATGCGTGGTATCTACAACATCAAAGTCGGTGAGCGGCCTGCGTGGGACCTTGCCGGTGACTGCGCAGCCGTGCAGCTTAGTGGGAACATTGACTGGGACAAGTTTTCCTCTTCCTGCACCTAGGGCGCAGCAAATAGAGGGAATTGCTGCACGCACCCCTAATGGAGCCCATCCAATGTCCCATCCATGAATTTAGATGGATGGGGGAAAAATCACGAGTGGGCTCCCTTACGACTAGGCACATCTCCTTGACGCATTCTGACGGCCCCAGGGAAAATCGGCCCCTTTGATTTGGTCATCTGGAGATCAAGTGTAAAAGCACCCCCTCCCCCCGAAAAAAACAGCGGAAGCCTTACCTTACTGCAATTATTAGGGCAGGAATTATTAGGGCAGGAATTAAAACAGAGACACAAAGTAACATGGTTGTACAGGGTACTATTTTACACATTCCTCACCCGACAGTACGTACTCTCTCTGCAGCCTAATGCTGCATACCTTTGCATTATCCCCACCACATTATATACAGTACAAACGCGGTTCAAAGCGTGCGATAGGGAGGGAAGGGGTTTCCAACTGCATTACAACGTGCGAGCGACGGAAGAAGCCTGGACTTGCGAAGTGCGGCATTTGACAGCACACAAGCGTGGCGAGCTCTGCGTGAGTGTTCCCGACAGCGCAACCCCCCTCCCCCCCACCATCCCCCTCAGCAGTGTTTCTGCCCAGCTTTGCCCGCGAACTGAGCAAACAGCAGGTTCAACGCCGGGCGGTGTTCCTCCAGTCCAAGGGCGACCAGAGCTCCGACCAGCAACGTCTTCACCTTGGCGATAGGGGGCTGGGTTGGCATCATCTGTGGACAGACAGGAGGGGGGGGGGGGGGAAAAATAGGTCACTTGGAACTATTCCTCAATTATTTTTTTATTTATTTTTTTAAATTTAAAACATCACCGCAGAGAGTTGACATCATTAGCAACATGGAGTTAAATGAGACACAAGAGCCAGAGAGTGCGAGGGAGCCGAACTAGCATGTTTGGGGCTTAATCACCCCCTTGCTTCAGTGGGAATTCAGCTCCCTTGTACTGCCAGACTCCACAACTCTTCAGAAACATCCCGAAGCCCTTCAAATATAATTACTTTTGAGAGGTAGAGCAACTGCTATCAAGGGCAAACGCTGCCGTCATTTTGTGCACAGTAAGATGCCACAAGCAGCAATGAGGTGAATAAGCGGGTAATCGGTTTTCGGTGGCGGTCGAGACGACAGTTGCGCCTACAGCACCGGGAGCGCCTCCTCACTGAAGTCGGATCTTTTCACTTCCACCCGAAATGCGAGATTTCTTAACATCTCCGCTGAATGACAGCAATTCTGGCAGTTATTGCTCTCGGTACTGCACTGGAGTGTCGGCCTGTTGCACGCTCGCGTCTTCAAGTGGAACGTCAACCCACATCTTCCGACCCAGGGGCAAGAGCGCTACCGACTGAGCCAGGTTGACACACAACCAACAGTGAGATCACCGCAGAAAGCGTTCCGCCAGCACTGCCCAAAAGGGACAGCTTGCTGGTGCGTTAACAGAAACTGTAATTCTAAACTGTCTTACTCCAGTTTGTCTGCTGTAAAACTGCCAGAGTGAGTGTCAGGGTGAAGTAAAACACAAACACGTCCATCTAGGGGTTAAATGGGCTACAGTGCCACTGACTGGCTGAGGGTGAAGGACGTCATGGCCGTGTGGATACCAGATGGAGTTAGGAGTATAGAAAGAACTGTCTTAAGGGGGTGGAACAGGAGCAATGGAGCACACAGTTTCAACACACGGTCGCCTGTTCGCCAACAGATTGGGGGAAGATCCATCTTTTGAACTCACTGCCTAGTTACTGTGTGTAACTAATGGTGCTTGATTGCCACAGTATCGCTTGTTTTGTCGAACTGATCTACAAAACTCATTTCATATTAAATCTCCTTTTGTCTTGAAATCTCCCACATGGCAGCTGTCTTCCATTCTGCCAGCGCAATTCACACTTCATCTAGAGCCATCCTTTGTCTCTTAACCTGTCCCATTACCATCTCCTTTAGCCTTGAATATCTCTTAATGTCTCTTAACCTCTCCTGCCTTCTATCCTATCACAGGCCTTCCCTTGTTCTTTCATCCCCTCCCCCCTTTCCCTGCCCCTACACTTGCTTAAAAATCTGTTCCATCTCCTGCTTTTTTTCCAGTTCTGACGAAAGGTCATCGATCTGAAACGTGAACTCTGTTCCTCTCTTCACAAATGCTGCCCTGCTGAGTATCTCCAGCATTTTCTGTTTTTATTTCAGATTAAAACCTTGCAGACAAGCCCCCTCACCCCACCCATGACCCCTTCAGACTCCAGTTGGGAGACCACCGGAGATGCCCAAAATTACCTCAGCCCCCAGCCATGGTAATGGACCATCAAGTGCTGGGTTTTACTTCCCAGGATAACCCACTGGTGACTGCCACTGACGACTTGCTTGGTTTTCACCCAATTTCCTTGTTTCAAGGGATAAAATTAACCAGCAAGGCTGGCCCACGCAGCTTAGGAATATAGGAGCGTCAAATCGTTCCGTAGCTTAAACGCCTGGAAAACTCCAAAAAAAACACTGAATCAGACTGCAAACACTCCAGCCCTGCATCCCAGACCAGATTGATCCAGAGGGAAAAAGAAACAGACACAGAGGGGGGGCAACACAATGTTCCTGCACATCACAAACGCAGTCTACACACAAGTTGTGCACCAAAAACTATTTAGCATTCTGATAGTCTCCACAGGGCGGCCAGGGTAGATTAGGGTGGTGAGGAAAGTTATGTGGAAGGACAAAGCAGTTGGGGGCGGAGGATGGGGTGGGGGGGTGGTGAAGGGGAAGACAAGTGGCCACTTTTTCCCCTCTGAGCCCTAAATGTCCCAGTATAAAGAGGTAGATTCACATAGAATGTACAGCACAGAAACAGGCCATTCTGCCCAACAGACCATGCTCCACAAGAGCCACCTCCCACCCCTCTTCATCTAAACCTTTCCCCCTCGTGTACTTATCCAGCTCCCCCTTAAATGCATCCATGCTATTCGCCTCGGACCACTCCTTGTGGTGGCGAGTTCCACAATCTAACCTTTCTCTGGGTAAAGAAGTTGCTCCTGAATTCCCAGTTGGGTTTATTCGTGACTACCTAACATTCACAGCCCCTAGTTTTGGGCTCCCCACAAGTGGAATTCACAACCCATCAGAAACAAAGCTGTATAATTCACGTGTGAATGCAGGAACCCAGAGCCACTGGCTGCTCAAGTTTATCTACTCGTCCTCCTCCAGAGCAGTCCCTTACTTTGTAAGCTTGGCTGCACAGAAGTTCCAAGTCTAGGATTCCGCTGGAAGGACAGGACACCTCCAACAACGTTTAAGACAATCGATGAAAACTCTGACTCACCTTATCGACCTTGTGCCGGTGAATAAGTCCATCGGGGCCCAGGTAAAACGTGGAATATGCATCGTAGGTTCTGCAGGAAGGGGAGGGGGAGCGGAAAAACAATTATACATCGTAGCTTCCAGGTAAAACGTGGAGTGTGCCTCGTAGCTTCAGGAACAATAATACCCAATTCACACTGACAGCAAGCGTCAGTTGGGTGGATCTGTCCGTCACAGCGAGGGAACATTTCCCAGCAAGGGAGCGGTTATTTAAATTGGATCTACAGCTCCAATGGAAGCACTGCCAGGCTAGTCCAAGAGTTCCTCCTAATCTCAAACCAGCCAGTCAAGCTTCCATTTCCCACAGCAAGGAACGCAAGTGATATTGGCAAATTCAGCAGTATCAACGTACGACACCCGTAAGCAAGTCGCAGTTATAATGTGGGGGGGGGGGGGGGGGAACCCAGAATTAAGCCCCAATTAACCCACATCGAGCCACCCACAACCTTCAGCATAATGCATCCCACGGGATGAATTTCAAAGCTTGGGGACAACACTGCACTGTACAGGGGAGGATGTAGTGCTCCCATTAACAGTGATAGGATGCTGAACTAAATCACACACAAGACTGAAATTACATAGAATGTACAGCACAGGAACAGGCCAGTCGCCCTCAACTGCTCCGTGCCGGTGTTTATGCTCCGCACGAGCCTCCTCCCACCCATCTTCATCTCACCCCATCATCATAACTTTCTATTCTTTTCTTCCTTGTGTTTATCCAACTTCCCCATCTGTGTTATTCGCCTCAACCACTCCCTGTGGCAGCGAGTTCCGCATTCTAACCACTCTCTGGGTAAAAAGGTTTCTCCCGAATTCCCTTAGATTTATTAGTGACCATCTTATATTGATGGCCCCTAGTTCTGGTCCCCCCCACAAGTGGAAACATCTTCTCTACTTCTACTCTGTCAAACCCTCTCAGAATCTTAAAGAACTCGATCAGGTCACCCCTCAGGTTTAGAAAAATAGGAGCAGGAGTCGGCCATTCGGCCCTTCGAGCCTGCTCCGCCATTCAGTATCATGGCTGATCCTCTATCTCAATATCATGTTCCCGCTCTCTCCCCATACCCCTTGATGCCTTTTGTGTCTAGAAATCTATTTATCTCCTCCTTAAATATATTCAGTGACTTGGCCTCCACAGCCTTCTGTGGTAGAGAATTCCACAGGTTCACCACCCTCCGAGTGAAGACATTTTTCCTCATCTCACTTCTACATGTCCTACCCCGTATCCTGAGACTGTGACACCTGGTTCTAGAGCCCCCAGCCAGGGGAAAGATCCTACCTGCATCCAGTCTGTCTAGCCCTGTCAGAATTTTATACGTTTCAATGAGATCCCCTCTCATTCTTCTAAATTCTTGTGAATACAGGCCTAGTCGACCCAATCCCTCCTCAAACAGTCCTGCCATCCCAGGAATCAGTCTGGTGAACCTTCGCTGCACTCCCTCTATGGCAAGTATATCCTTTCTTAGGTAAGACGACCAAAACTGCACACAGTACTCCAGGTGTGGTCTCACCAAGGCCCTGTATAACTGTAGTCCTGTTGCAATGAAGGCCAACATACCATTTGCCTTCCTAACTGCTTGCTGCACCTGCATGTTTGCTTTCAGTGACTGGTGTACAAGGACACCCAGGTCCCTTTGTACATCAACATTTCCCAATCTAGCACCATTTAAATAATACTCTGCCTTTCTGTCTTTCCTACCGAAGTGGATAACTTCACATTTATCCAAGTTATACTGCATCTGCCATGTATTTGCCCACTCACTCAACTTGTCTAAATCACCTTGAAGCCTCTTTGCATCCTCCTCACAACTCTCAGTCCCACCTAGTTTTGTGTCGTCAGCAAACTTGGAAATATTACATTTGGTTCCCTCATCCAAATCATTGATCTATATTGTGAATAGCTGGGGCCCAAGCACTGATCCCTGCGGTACCCACAGGGATTCCACAGGTTCACCACCCTCTAGAGAAAAAGGACCCCAGCCAATTACCCAACAGCTTGCTTGACTTTATGTACAAATCCTGGCGTTGGCTCTTAAACCAGCACCAAATGCTCGAGTGGCAGGCTTAAACCTCTTCTTTCAAATGCTGGAGCCAAGGGAGTGCAACTTCGAGCAACCAGGTGCCCCAGCAAGCTCCTGGGTAAATGCAGTCTGTATCCTCACCTATATAGTTCAGTCTTGTCCTTCTTGTAGAATTTCAGCATCAGCACATGGAGCGGCAGGCCTGTAACCCGCCAGCGCACCTGGATCGTCCAGTCCTCGGGGTGCTGCGTCATTTTCATAACCTCCATCTGAACGTCCGCGCAGTAATTCCACGCCATAAACCGCAGCAATGTCACCACTACCTGATAGATGGTTCGGCCCCTACAAGGTGAAAGGCAAAGCAGAGTAAACACAAGGACATTCGAAATAGGAGCAGGAGTAGGCCATGCAGCTCCGCCATTCATCAAGATAATGGCTGATCTTCGCCCTCAACTCCACTTTCCCCGCCCTATTCCCCCATATCCCTCGATTGTCTTAGTATGCAAAAGCAAACTAGCGCTCTCAGTCTTGAATATACTCATCGACCGAGCATCCACAGCCTTTCAAAGAGCGATCCAATTAGTCCCACTCTCCTGACCTGTTCACGTAACGCCGCAAATTTTTCCCCTTCGAGTGCCCAATTCCCTTTTGAAACCAAAACAAAATAATTAATATGCAGAATGCTGGCGTGGCACTCTGCCGTTTGAAAGAAAAATGCTGATTTAATCGGTGAGCTTGTTACAGCTACACAACTATTATGACGGTGGTGTAGGATCTGACAAAGGGTAACAGCTGAAAGATGGGGCCGGAGGAGGGGGAAAAACGGTCCCGGTGGCTGGAATTTTAAAATGATACAAATCCGTAAGTCTTGGAGAGGCAGATGTGGCCATGCCTAATTCCATGGACATGCTTTTATTTCCACCATTTACTTCACGGACTGTGATAAATCTGTTAAAAATAAGGTTATTTTGCCTCTGCCGAACCCAGGCTACGGATTCACTTGAGAAAAACAATTACTACCAGCGTCAGTGCCTTTCTTACAAAAGAAAATCCAGCTTTTCTCAAAAGCAAAAATAATTGCTTTTTCAGCCGTGTCAATAGCCTTGGCTATAACTTTTGTACTCCCCCTCCTAAACTGTGCAGTACGTAACCCACAAAACATGCAGCGCCAATTGGGTAAATTACCAGAACGTTCACATGAATTATGAAATTCATTTCATATTTTAGTGGGCGTGGATAGAAAGCTCACCTGCTTGATCCGTAAGCAAAAGGTGAGCTGTGGTGAAAGAACACAACATTCGAAGATACTATGCACCACAAACTCCATTCCCTAGCCACCGACTCCATCCCTCTCCCCAACCCTGTCTGAGGCTGAACCAGACGGTTTGCAACCTTGCCATCCTGCTTGACCGCCCCCCACATGAACTTCTGACCCCATATCCTCTCCATCACCAAGACCGCCTACTTCCATCTCCCGCCTCAGCTCAGCCGCTGCTGAAACCCTCATCCAAGACTTTGTTACCTCCAGACTCGATTATTCCAACATTCTCCTGGCCGGCCTCCCGCCTCGGACCCGCCGTATACCGGAGCTCATCCAAAACTCTGCTGCCGGTGTCCTATCTCGCACTAAGTCTCGTTCACCCAACACCCCTGGGCTCGCTGGCCTACATTGGCTCCCGGTCTGGCAACGCCTCAATTTTAAAATTTTCATCCTTGTTTTCAAATCACTCCATGGCCTCGCCCCCCCCCCTCCCTATCTCAGTAACCTCCTCCAGCCCTACAACCCTCCGAGATCTCTGCACTCCTCCAATTCTGGCCTCTTGCGCATCCGCAATTTCAATCGCTCCATCGGCGGCCGTGCCTTCAGCTGCCTGGGCCCTAAGCTCTGGAATTCCCTGCCTAAAACTCTCCCTCACTTAAGACACCCCTTAAAACCTACCTCTTTGTCCTAATATTTCCTTGTGGCTCAGTGTCAAATTTTATTTGTTAATGCTTCTGTGAAGCGTCTCGAGATGGTTTACGACATTAACTTGCATTTATATAGCGACTTTAGTGCTGTATGAAACTAACCACGCTGAGAAATATGGTAAGTGCACAGGAAAGTTATGTGAAGACAAATTTTGTAAATTAGCACCATTGTTTAAAAAGCAGTAATCAACGTTTTCTAATTCGCTATGTGATGCTGCTGTTCAGATGCGGAACAGGAATCGAAGGGCTGAATGGCATACTCTTGTTCCTATGTCGGCCAGGACACCAGGGGGGAGCTCTTCGAAATAGTGCCATGGGATCTTTCTATGTCCACCTGAGAGAGCAGACGGGGCCTCGGTTTAACGTCTCATCCAAAAGACGCCACCTCCGACAGTGCAGCACTCCCTCAGCACTGCACTGCAGTGTCAGCCTAGATTATATGCTCAAGTCTTTGGAGCGGGACTTGAACCCACAACCTTCCGACTCAGAGGTGAGGGTGCTACCCACTGAGATTAAGTATTAAGTACCAGTGTTGCAAAGGGAAACACTTATTCAAGTGTAAAAGCCTAACACGGAGAGTTCAAAGTGCAGAGACTGGGAAGATGATCCCTACATCAGTAGACGACCCTAGTCTCCCAGCTGTTGTGGTGAGCCAGCTGTGGTAGGTAACGTTGACCGTTAGCTGTGACTCAGTGGGTAGCACTCTCGCCTCGGAGTCAGAAGCTTGTGGGTTCACGTCCACTCCAGGGACTTGAGCACAAAAATCTAGGCTGACACGGAGTGGCTGCTGCACTGTCGGAGGTGCCGTCTTTTGGATGAGACGTTGAACCGAGGCCCCATTCTGCTCTCAGGTGGACGTAAAAGATCCCGTGGCACTATTTCAAAGTATTGCATTGGCTTTAAAGCTCGTTGGGACGTCCAGAAGTTGCGAAAGGCGCGATATAAATGCAAGCCTTTCTTGGTTACAACAGCTGCACATTCCTACCGGCGGTGCCAGGCATCTTTCTCTAGTTGCGATAAACGTAATGATTACAGCAGTGCTTAAGAATGTCACAGCCGGAGCGGCTTCAATAGCAAATAGAGGTCACCTCTCCTGTCAATGCAGCTTTAAGCTGCTGGAGGCCTCACAATGTCACATTCCCTTGGAAGGAAATGTGAACCTGCCTCTCCCGATAATGCAGGTTAAAGATTCCAATGGTACTATTTGCAGAGCAGGGAGTTCTCGCGCTGTCCGAACATTTTCTTCTACCGACACCACTGAAACCAGATGTGGGCTGCTCCTGTATCTCTTCGCTGCTTGCGACAGCCAGCTGTGCACAAACAGCTGCTCCATTTCCCTGCGCAAGTATCTGAAGCGCTGAGACACAATAACTTGCATTTATACAATGCCTTTTACTTTGTAAAACGTCCCAGGAGCATTATCAAACACAGAAACATAGAAGATAGGAGGAGTAGGCCATTCGGCCCCTCGAGCCTGCTCTGCCATTCAATGAGATCATGGCTGATCATCCAAATTCAGTACCCTGTCCCTGTTTTCTCCCCATACCCCTTGATAGAAACATAGAAGATAGGAGCATAGAAAATTTGACACCAAGCCACAGAGATAAGAGGACAGGTGACCAAAAGCTTGGTTAAAGAGGTGGGTTTTAAAGGAGCGTCTTAAAAGGAGGGGAGCGGGGTAGAGGGGTTTAGGGAAGAAATTTCAGAGCTTAGGGCCTAAGCAGCTGAAGGCACGGCCACCAATGGAGGAGCGATGAAAATCGGAGATGCACAAGAGGCTGGAATTGGAGGAGCGCAGAGATCTCGCATCTTGAGGCCGGAGGAGGTTATAGAGATGGGGGTGTGGGGGGGGGGGGGGGGGGGGGGGTGCAGCAGGGAGTCTGGAGCACAAAATCTAGGCGGCACTCCAGTGCAGTACCGAGGGGAGTGCTGCAGTGTCAGAGGTGCCAACCTTCGGATAAGATGTTAAACCGAGGCCCCGCCTGCTCTTTCGGGTGGATTTAAAAAGATCCCACAGCACTATTTCTAAGAAGAGCAGGGGAGTTTTCCCCCAGTGTCCTGAGCCAACATTAATCCCTCAAGCAACAATCACAAACAGATTATCTGGTAACTGTGACCATGCTGTTTGTGGGAGCTTGCTGTGTGCAAATTGGCTGCCGCGTTTCCTACATTTCAACAATGGCTAGACCTCAAATGTGGCCGTGAAGGCCTTTGGGATGTCTTGGTGGTGGAAAGAGCTTTATGAAATTCCCGTCTGTCTTTCTTTCAAATGTTTCAAATCGAGTAAGGTGCTCAGTACGTGTGCCATGGTTCCACTTGATAGACGAGAATGTCCTAAATACAACACGTGGGGAGGAATCTTCCCAAGACAATAATTCACTGTGTGCAATATTCCTTCTCATTTCTTTTCCTTGCGCGGGCCCTTGAAATTTGCTATGTAGCCGTGCACGTGCGTCACATCTCTTGCAGTGGAACAGCTGGTGAGCAGCCTGCGCAGGACCTCGCGATCGGTGCATGGCCACACACCTTCAGGGGGGAGAGTGCAGCTGGTGAGCAGCCTGCGCAGGACCTCGATCGGTGCATGGCCGCACACCTTCAGGGGGACAGTGCAGCTGGTGAGCAGCCTGCGCAGGACCTCGATCGGTGCGTGGCCGCGCACCTTCAGGGGGACAGTGCAGCTGGTGAGCAGCCTGCGCAGGACCTGGCGATCGGTGCGTGGCCGCGCACCTTCAGGGGGACAGTGCAGCTGGTGAGCAGCCTGCGCAGGACCTGGCGATCGGTGCGTGGCCGCGCACCTTCAGGGGGACAGTGCAGCTGGTGAGCAGCCTGCGCAGGACCTGGCGATCGGTGCGTGGCCGCGCACCTTCAGGGGGACAGTGCAGCTGGTGAGCAGCCTGCGCAGGACCTGGCGATCGGTGCGTGGCCGCGCACCTTCAGGGGGACAGTGCAGCTGGTGAGCAGCCTGCGCAGGACCCTGGCAATCGGTGCGTGGCCGCACACCTTCAGGGGGACAGTGCAGCTGGTGAGCAGCCTGCGCAGGACCTCGATCGGTGCGTGGCCGCGCACCTTCAGGGGGACAGTGCAGCTGGTGAGCAGCCTGCGCAGGACCTCGATCGGTGCGTGGCCGCGCACCTTCAAGGGGGGGGGGGGGGGGGGGGGGGGGGGACAGTGCAGCTGGTGAGCAGCCTGTGCAGGACCTGGCGATCGATGCGTGGCTGCACACCTTCAGGGGGACGGTGCAGCTGGTGAGCAGCCTGTGCAGGACCTGGCGATCGATGCATGGCTGCACACCTTCAGGGGACAGTGCAGCTGGTGAGCAGCCTGTGCAGGACCTGGCGATCGATGCGTGGCCGCACACCTTCAGGAAGACAGTGCAGCTGTGCCAGAGGCCTTGGAAAATCTCATCCACTGACTGGAGCAATATTGCGTCAGTCCCACCTCACCAATGCCACACATCAGACTGTACGACAGATGTGGGTATGGCTTGGCAGACGAGGATCCACATTTAAAAAGACATTAAAATTTGTTGGGGTAGAGCTTCCACTTTTGGGCACAATCGGGAAACGGGGCAGAAAGTGGGCTTGAAATTGGGCTGTTTTCCCGCAAAGTCATGCTTCAAGTTTCCGTGCAAAATTATCCGCATAATCACAAACGCTAAAATTCTCCGTGAACCAGCGCCAGCGGGCATTGCAATAGTTTTTCTTCTCTTTGCATTAAAAATATTCATCGATGTATTTAAGAGCGGTAACCTGGTACAGTTTTATTAATGCAGCTGAAAATGGATTTATTTAGGGTGTCCAGTCCTCCACCCGTGAGTAACCTGATTTAGAATCACTGAAAATAACTTGAAAACTATACTGAACCACTTACTAGTTTCATTGGTGTACACTAATCAGTTTGTTAGTAATTGATTTTTTTTTTTTTTTTTTTTTTTAAATGTAACATCCTTTAAAACATGCCTACTAGTGCTTGTGTGAGTAAAAAAACTAACAACTTGAAAAGCCTCTTCGAATGGCCACAATCGGCAGAAACTCGCGATCCTCGTTATTTCAATCTGGGGGAGGGGCCAGCTTCTAGCAAAATGATTTCGAAACCAGCGTTAATGATCGCGGAAACGTGATTTACTCTGATGTAACTTGCGTTTGAAATCCCCCGATCTTTTGTGCTGGTTTGGCCGATTTAAGAACGCAAGAACATAAGAAATAGGAGCAAGAGTCTGACATTCGGTCCCTCAAGCCTGCTCCGCCATTCAATAAGATCGTGGCTGATCTTACACCTCAACTCCACTTTCCCGCTCTGTCCCCACATCCCTTGATATCCCAAAATCTATCGATCTCTGTCTTGCATATACCCAACGACTGAGCCTCCACAGCCCTCTGGGGTAGAGAATTCCAAAGGTTCACCACCCTCTGAGGGAAGACATTTCTCCTCATCTCAGTCCTAAATGGCCGACCCCTTATTCTGAGACTGTGACCCCTGGTTCTGGACTCCCCAGCCAGGGGAAACATCCTCCCTGCATCTACCCTGTCGAGCCCTGTAAGAATGTTGTATGTTTCAATGAGATCACCTCTCATTCTTCTAAACTCTAGGGAATATAGGCCTAGTCTACTCAATCTCTCCTCATAGGACAATCCCCCCCATCCCAGGAATCAATCGAGTAAATCTACGTTGCACTTCCTCTAAGGCAAGTGTATTCACCTTGAACAAGTATATTCAACTATTCTGCGCTGATAATACTAGCACAAACTCTACCCAGTTATGTGTGCCGCACGCATTATTTGGGCATCACTATGTCAATCCTCACTGGGGGCACCTCAATAGGCTTTCCCATTAAATGAGCAACTGCGAGCTGTCACACAGTCATGCCTGCAGGTGCACACGTCTACCACTAGATGGAGCCTCAAACTCCACAGGCTGCAAATCCCCAATGGACAGAACTTCACATTTCCAGAACACTAACTACATTCAGAATCTTCCACGATAGCAAAATACTGCAGATGCTGGAAAACCGAAATAACAGAAAATGCTGGAAAACGTTGACTCAATTTTCTCTCCACGGATGTTGCCTGGCCTGCTGAGTTTTTCCAGCATTTTCTGTTGTTATTTCAGAATCTTCCAGCTGGATGACAGTGACTTTGCAACAATTATTCAACATTTTCTTCTTCAGATTCCTCCATTTAAATGGATGATTTTATGGGATCTTTTACGTCCACCTGGGAGGGCAGACAGCGCCTCGGTTTAACGTCTCATCCGAAATCTCAGACACTGCAGCGCGCCCTCAGCACTGCACTGGGAGTGTCAGCTGAGATTTCTGTGCACAAGTCTCTGGAGTGGGACTTGAACCCACAACCTTCTGACTCCGAGGTGAGGACGCTACCCACTGAGCCACGGTCGACAAGAAGAGCAGGGGAGTTCTCTCCGGTGTCCAATAGCTACTCCTCAACCAACATCACTAAAAACAAAAAACAGGTGTTGTGAAAGGCGCTATAGAAATGCAAGTTCTTTCTTTATAATGGTTATCAATGCCTGTTGTGCTCCATATTAAGGGAATCAAGGGATATGGGGACAGTTCAGGAAAGTGGAGATGAGGTAGAAGATCAGCCATGATCTTACTGAATGGCGGAGCAGGCTCGAAGGGACAAATGGCCGACATCTGCTCTTATTTCTTCTGTTATGTTATGTTCCATCTACCCACTTTCTCACTGTTTTTCCCCCCCAGAGAAACATAGAAAAATAGGCCCTTCGAGCCTGCTCCGCCATTCAATATGATCATGGCTGATCCTCTATCTCAATACCATATTCCCGCTCTCTCCCCATACCCCTTGATGCCTTTTGTGTCTACAAATCTATCTATCTCCTTCTTAAATATATTCAATGACTTGGCCTCCACAGCCTTCTGTGGTAGAGAATTCCACAGGTGCACCACCCTCAGTGAAGACATTTCTCCTCATATCAGTCCTAACTATCCTACCCTGTATGCTGAGACTGCGACCCCTCGTTCTAGACCACCAGCCAGGGAAACATCCTCCCTACATCCAGTCTGTCTAGCCCGGTCAGAATTTTATACGTTTCAATGAGATCCCCTCTCATTCTTCTAAACACTAGTGAATACAGGCCTAGTCGACCCAATCTCTCCTCATACGACAGTCCTGCCATCCCAGGAATCAGTCTGGTGAACCTTCGTTGCACTCCCTCTATGGCAAGTATATCCTTTCTTAGGTGAGATGACCAAAACTGCACACAGTACTCCAGGTGTGGTCTCACCAAGGCCTGGTACAACTGCAGTAAGACATCCTTGGCTCCTGTACTCAAATCCTCTTGCAATGAAGGCCAACATACCATTTGCCTTCCTAACTGCTTGCTGCACCTGCATGTTTGCTTTCAGTGACTGGTGTACATGGACACCCAGGTCCTTTGTACATCAGCGTTTCCCAATCTAGCACCACTTAAATAATACTCTACCTTTCTGTTTTTCCCTACCGAAGTGGATAACTTCATATTTATCCACGTTATTCCGCATCTGCCACGTACTTGCCCACACGCTCAACTTGTCTAAATCGCCTTGAAGCCTCTTTGCATCCTCTTCACAACCCCACCTAGTTTCGTGTCATCAGCAAACTTGGAAATATTACATTTGGTTCCCTCATCCAAATCATTGATATATATATTGTGAATAGCTGGGGCCCAAGCACTGAGCCCTGCGGTACCCCACTAGTCACCGCCTGCCGCCCCGAAAAAGACCCATTTATTCCTACTCTGTTTCTTGTCTGTTAACCAATTTTCAATCCATGCAAGTATATTACCCCCAATCCCATGTGCTTTGATTTTGCACACTAACCTCTTATGTGGGACTTTCTCAAAGGCCTTCTGAAAATCCTAATACACCACATCCACTGGTTCTCCCTTATCTATTCTACCAATTACATCCTCAAAAAACTCCAGTAGGTTTGTCAAACACTATTTTCCTTTCATAAATCCATGTTGGCTTTGTCTAATCCCGTTGTTACTTTATTTTTTACTTTATTTTTTTTATTTTTTACTTTCTTTCTTTTTTTTTTTTAAAAAGTGTCCTGTTATCACATCCTTTACAATAGACTCTAGCATTTTCCCTGCTACTGATGTTAGGCTAACCGGTCTGTAGTTCACCGTTTGCTCTCTCCCTCCTTTTTTAAATATTGAGGTTACATTTGCCACCCTCCAATCTGCAGGAACTGTTCCATAATCTATAGAATTTTGGAAGATGACAACCAATGCATCCACTATTTCCATGGCTATCTCCTTTAGTACTCTGGGATGCAGCTTTCAGTCCTATTAATCTCCACAGCACTATTTTTTTTACTAATACTAATTTCCTTTAATTCCTTCTCACAAGACCCTTGGTTCCCTAGCATTTCTGGGAAGTTATTTGTGTCCTCTTCCATGAAGACAGAACCAAAGTATTTGTTTAATTGCTCAGCCATTTCCTTGTTCCCCATTATAAATTCTCCCGTTTCTGACTGTAATCCCTTTTCTCCAGAAACGCATCTAATTTTCTCACACCCATTTTTGTTGCGAGCTTCAATAACCTTCCACAAATGAGAAAGTTCCACTTAACTTCCCTTTGCACTCCTAACTTGCATGTCTTTGAACTGTTGGCCACAGTGAACAGCTTGCCTGGCCAAACCAGTTCCCCTTGAAGTTTCAACGGGATCACACAAAAATCTCCGCTATATATAGCACCCACTAATCTGTGCAGCTGGATAAATAATTCCTTATGCAGTTAAGATTATTAGTACAGTACATTTTTGAAGATGGATTTCACCAAGTGATTGGGTATGGATTCTGGAATTTCCAAAAGTGCCACATAATAGGCTTGCCAGCAAAGTTGAAGCCCATGGAATAAAAGGGACAGTGGCAGCATGGATATGGGATTGGCTAAGTGACAGGAAACAGAGTAGTGGTGAACTGTTGTTTATTGGACTGGAGGAAAGTATACAGTGGTGTTCCCCAGGGGTCAGTTCTAGGACCACTGCTTTTCTTGGTATATATTAATGACTTGGACGTGGGTGTACAAGGCACAATTTCAAAATTTGCAGATGACACAAAACTTGGAAGTATAGTGAACAGTGTGGAGGAGAGTGATGGATTTCAACAGGACATAGAAAGGCTGGCAAAATGGGTGGACACGTGACAGATGAAATTTAACACAGAAAAGTGATACATTTTGTTAGAAAGAATGAGGAAAATGTGGCAAAACCACTAAGGCTCTTAGTGACTTATATAATTGTCTGTAACCAATGTTATTACCTCTAGCATTAATTGTCTGTAACCAATGTTATTACTTTTCAAG
>NW_028225179.1:149697689-149744284 GCF_052327205.1 Somniosus microcephalus
CAGATCACTCGAGTCCCAGGAAGCGCTGTTCACATCTGGATGAAATAGTGTGAAATTCACAAAGAATGACGTCAAACTTTGCACCTAGTATAAGACTATAGAGCGCCACCCAGCGGCACTACAGTGATTGGGCAAAACAAGATCAATGTCCTCATGATCACAGCTCCCTCTCCCGATCACTGTCCCTCCCTCTCCCGATCACTGACCCTTCCTCTCCCGATCACTGCCCCCTCCCTCTCCCCATCACTGTCCGTCCCTCTCCCGATCACTGCCCCCTCCCTCTCCCGATCACTGCCCCCTCCCTCTCCCGATCACTGCCCCTCCCTCTCCCGATCACTGCCCCCTCCCTCTCCCGATCACTGTCCCCTCCCTCTCCCGATCACTGCCCCTCCCTCTCCCGATCACTGCCCCTCCCTCTCCCGATCACTGCCCCCTCCCTCTCCCCATCACTGCCCCCTCCCTCTCCCGATCACTGCCCCCTCCCTCTCCCCATCACTGCCCCTCCCTCTCCCGATCACTGCCCCCTCCCTCTCCCGATCACTGCCCCTCCCTCTCCCGATCACTGCCCCTCCCTCTCCCGATCACTGCCCCCTCCCTCTCCCGATCACTGCCCCTCCCTCTCCCGATCACTGCCCCTCCCTCTCCCGATCGCTGCCCCCTCCCTCTCCCCATCACTGCCCCTCCCTCTCCCGATCACTGCCCCTCCCTCTCCCGATCACTGCCCCTCCCTCTCCCCATCACTGCCCCTCCCTCTCCCGATCACTGCCCCCTCCCTCTCCCGATCACTGACCCTCCCTCTCCCGATCACTGTCCCTCCCTCTCCCGATCACTGCCCCCTCCCTCTCCCGATCACTGCCCCCTCCCTCTCCCGATCACTGCCCCCTCCCTCTCCCGATCACTGCCCCTCCCTCTCCCCATCACTGCCCCTCCCTCTCCCCATCACTGCCCCTCCCTCTCCCGATCACTGCCCCCTCCCTCTCCCGATCACTGCCCCTCCCTCTCCCCATCACTGCCCCTCCCTCTCCCCAACACTGCCCCCTCCCTCTCCCCATCACTGCCCCTCCCTCTCCCGATCACTGCCCCCTCCCTCTCCCGATCACTTCTCCCACCCTCTCCCCATCACTGCTCCTCCCTCTCCCGATCACTGCCCCCTCCCTCTCCCGATCACTGCCCCCTCCCTCTCCCCATCACTGCCCCCTCCCTCTCCCCATCACTGCCCCCTCCCTCTCCCGATCACTGCCCCTCCCTCTCCCGATCACTGCCCCTCCCTCTCCCGATCACTGCCCCCTCCCTCTCCCGATCACTGCCCCCTCCCTCTCCCGATCACTGCCCCCCCCTCTCCCGATCACTGCCCCCTCCCTCTCCCGATCACTGCCCCCTCCCTCTCCCGATCACTGCCCCCTCCCTCTCCCCATCACTGCCCCCTCCCTCTCCCCATCACTGCCCCCTCCCTCTCCCGATCACTGCCCCTCCCTCTCCCGATCACTGCCCCTCCCTCTCCCGATCACTGCCCCTCCCTCTCCCGATCACTGCCCCCTCCCTCTCCCGATCACTGCCCCCTCCCTCTCCCGATCACTGCCCCACCCTCTCCCGATCACTGTCCCCTCCCTCTCCCGATCACTGCCCCTCCCTCTCCCGATCACTGCCCCCTCCCCCTCCCGATCACTGCCCGCTCCCTCTCCCGATCACTGCCCCCTCCCTCTCCCGATCACTGCCCCCTCCCTCTCCCGATCACTGCACCCTCCCTCTCCCGATCACTGCCCCTCCCTCTCCCGATCACTGCCTTCCCTCTCCCGATCACTGTCCCCTCCCTCTCCCGATCTCTGCCCCCTCCCTCTCCCGATCACTGCCTCTCCCTCTCCCGATCACTGCCCCCTCCCTCTCCCGATCACTGCACCCTCCCTCTCCCGATCACTGCCCCCTCCCTCTCCCGATCACTGCACCCTCCCTCTCCCGATCTCTGCCCCCTCCCTCTCCCGATCACTGCCTCTCCCTCTCCCGATCACTGCCCCCTCCCTCTCCCGATCACTGCACCCTCCCTCTCCCAATCACTGCCCCCTCCCTCTCCCGATCACTGCCCCCCCCTCCCGATCACTGCCCCTCCCTCTCCCGATCACTGCCCCCTCCCTCTCCCGATCACTGCCCCCCCGATCACTGCCCCTCCCTCTCCCGACCACTGCCCCTCCCTCTCCCGATCTCTGCCCCTCCCTCTCCCGATCACTGCCCCCTCCCTCTCCCGATCACTGCCCCTCCCTCTCCCGATCACTGCCCCTCCCTCTCCCGATCTCTGCCCCTCCCTCTCCCGATCACTGCCTCCTCCCTCTCCCGATCACTGCCCCCTCCCTCTCCCGATCACTGCCCCCCCTCTCCCGATCACTCCCCCTCCCTCTCCCGATCACTGACCCTCCCTCTCCCAATCACTGCCCCCTCCCTCTCCCGATCACTGCCCCCTCCCCCTCCCGATCACTGCCCCTCCCTCTCCCGACCACTGCCCTCTCTCTCTCCCGATCACTGCCCCCTCCCTCTCCCGATCACTGCCCCCTCCCCCTCCCGATCACTGCCCCCTCCCTCTCCCGATCACTGCCCCTCCCTCTCCCGATCACTGCCCCTCTCTCTCCCGATCACTACCCCCTCCCTCTCCCGATCTCTGCCACTCCCTCTCCCGATCACTGCCCCACCCTCTCCCGATCACTGCCCCCTCCCTCTTCCGATCACTGCCCCTCCCTCTCCCGATCTCTGCCACTCTCTCTCCTGATCACTGCCCTCCCTCTCCCGATCACTGCCCCTCCCTCTCCCGATCACTGCCCCCTCCCTCTCCCGATCATTGCCCCTCCCTCTCCCCATCACTGCCCCCTCCCTCTCCCGATCACTGCCCCTCCCTCTCCCGATCTCTGCCCCTCCCTCTCCCGATCTCTGCCCCTCCCTCTCCCGATCACTGCCTCCTCCCTCTCCCGATCACTGCCCCCTCCCTCTCCCGATCACTGCCCCCTCCCTCTCCCGATCACTGCCCCCTCCCTCTCCCCATCACTGCCCCTCCCTCTCCCGATCACTGCCCCCTCCCTCTCCCGATCACTGCCCACTCCCTATCCCGATCACTGCCCCACCCTCTCCCGATCACTGCCCCCTCCCTCTCCCGATCACTGCCCCCTCCCTCTCCCGATCACTGCCCCTCCCTCTCCCCATCACTGCCCCTCCCTCTCCCCATCACTGCCCCTCCCTCTCCCGATCACTGCCCCCTCCCTCTCCCGATCACTGCCCCTCCCTCTCCCCATCACTGCCCCTCCCTCTCCCCAACACTGCCCCCTCCCTCTCCCCATCACTGCCCCTCCCTCTCCCGATCACTGCCCCCTCCCTCTCCCGATCACTGCCCCCTCCCTCTCCCGATCACTTCTCCCACCCTCTCCCCATCACTGCTCATCCCTCTCCCGATCACTGCCCCCTCCCTCTCCCGATCACTGCCCCCTCCCTCTCCCCATCACTGCCCCCTCCCTCTCCCGATCACTGCCCCCTCCCTCTCCCCATCACTGCCCCCTCCCTCTCCCCATCACTGCCCCCTCCCTCTCCCGATCACTGCCCCTCCCTCTCCCGATCACTGCCCCTCCCTCTCCCGATCACTGCCCCTCCCTCTCCCGATCACTGCCCCCTCCCTCTCCCGATCACTGCCCCCTCCCTCTCCCGATCACTGCCCCACCCTCTCCCGATCACTGTCCCCTCCCTCTCCCGATCACTGCCCCTCCCTCTCCCGATCACTGCCCCCTCCCTCTCCCGATCACTGCCCGCTCCCTCTCCCGATCACTGCCCCCTCCCTCTCCCGATCACTGCCCCCTCCCTCTCCCGATCACTGCCCCTCCCTCTCCCGATCACTGCCTTCCCTCTCCCGATCACTGTCCCCTCCCTCTCCCGATCTCTGCCCCCTCCCTCTCCCGATCACTGCCTCTCCCTCTCCCGATCACTGCCCCCTCCCTCTCCCGATCACTGCACCCTCCCTCTCCCGATCACTGCCCCCTCCCTCTCCCGATCACTGCACCCTCCCTCTCCCGATCTCTGCCCCCTCCCTCTCCCGATCACTGCCTCTCCCTCTCCCGATCACTGCCCCCTCCCTCTCCCGATCACTGCACTCTCCCTCTCCCAATCACTGCCCCCTCCCTCTCCCGATCACTGCCCCCCCCTCCCGATCACTGCCCCTCCCTCTCCCGATCACTGCCCCCTCCCTCTCCCGATCACTGCCCCCCCGATCACTGCCCCTCCCTCTCCCGACCACTGCCCCTCCCTCTCCCGATCTCTGCCCCTCCCTCTCCCGATCACTGCCCCCTCCCTCTCCCGATCACTGCCCCTCCCTCTCCCGATCACTGCCCCTCCCTCTCCCGATCTCTGCCCCTCCCTCTCCCGATCACTGCCTCCTCCCTCTCCCGATCACTGCCCCCTCCCTCTCCCGATCACTGCCCCCCCTCTCCCGATCACTCCCCCTCCCTCTCCCGATCACTGACCCTCCCTCTCCCAATCACTGCCCCCTCCCTCTCCCGATCACTGCCCCCTCCCCCTCCCGATCACTGCCCCTCCCTCTCCCGACCACTGCCCTCTCTCTCTCCCGATCACTGCCCCCTCCCTCTCCCGATCACTGCCCCCTCCCCTTCCCGATCACTGCCCCCTCCCTCTCCCGATCACTGCCCCTCCCTCTCCCGATCACTGCCCCTCTCTCTCCCGATCACTACCCCCTCCCTCTCCCGATCTCTGCCACTCCCTCTCCCGATCACTGCCCCACCCTCTCCCGATCACTGCCCCCTCCCTCTTCCGATCACTGCCCCTCCCTCTCCCGATCTCTGCCACTCTCTCTCCTGATCACTGCCCTCCCTCTCCCGATCACTGCCCCTCCCTCTCCCGATCACTGCCCCCTCCCTCTCCCGATCATTGCCCCTCCCTCTCCCCATCACTGCCCCCTCCCTCTCCCGATCACTGCCCCTCCCTCTCCCGATCTCTGCCCCTCCCTCTCCCGATCTCTGCCCCTCCCTCTCCCGATCACTGCCTCCTCCCTCTCCCGATCACTGCCCCCTCCCTCTCCCGATCACTGCCCCCTCCCTCTCCCGATCACTGCCCCCTCCCTATCCCGATCACTGCCCCACCCTCTCCCGATCACTGCCCCCTCCCTCTCCCGATCATTCCCCCTCCCTCTCCCGATCACTGCCCCCTCCCTCTCCCGATCACTGCCCCTCCCTCTCCCGATCATTGCCCCTCCCTCTCCCCATCACTGCCCCCTCCCTCTCCCGATCACTGCCCCTCCCTCTCCCGATCTCTGCCCCTCCCTCTCCCGATCTCTGCCCCTCCCTCTCCCGATCACTGCCTCCTCCCTCTCCCGATCACTGCCCCCTCCCTCTCCCGATCACTGCCCCCTCCCTCTCCCGATCACTGCCCCGTCCCTCTCCCGATCACTGCCCCTCCCTCTCCCGATCACTGCCCCCTCCCTCTCCCCATCACTGCCCCTCTCTCTCCCGATCACTGCCCCCTCCCTCTCCCGATCACTGTCCCTCCCTCTCCCGATCACTGCCCCCTCCCTCTCCCAATCACTGCCCCCTCCCTCTCGCGATCACTGCCCCTCCCTCTCCTGATCACTGCCCCTCCCTCTCCCGATCATTGCCCCCTCCCTCTCCCGATCACGGCCCGCCCTCTCCCGATCACTGCCCCTCCCTCTCCCCATCACTGCCCCCTCCCTTTCCCGATCACTGCAACCTTCCTCTCCTAATCACTGTTCACTCCTTCCAAATCGCACCCCCCGACTACGGGACATACCCGGTGTAGTGTCCGTGTGTAGATAAAGACACTGAAGACAGGAGTTGGTTCATAGGTTTTTACTAAGCAAGTCTGGCGGGGGGGTTTCTAAAGGATATACACAATACACAGGCTTATATAGCCCAAGTGGCAATTACCGGCATTACGCACACCTGGGGCTCTTAAAGGCACATACACCACAATTCCTCCCCTTCTAGCTAACTAGTACATCATATTTTAAGTAATTATTAATTACATGTTATATGGAAAATAATATACATTGCTGTATTAATTAATTATAAGTTAGTCTCTCAGGAGGCTTCCTGACTCGGTCCGGATAACGCCTCGTGGGTGTAGTAGTTTCTGGTGGTGTAGTAGGTTCTTCTGGCAAGGCTGATTCGGCTTGAAGGCCAGTGTCGGGTTCATCGGGCTCCAGTATCACCGGATCGGAGGTAGATATGGGTATCTCTACTTCATCGTTAGATGTATAGAGTGGTGGTGTAGGTTGTCCCTTTTCGGATGACTTGATGATTTGGTCAGCATGGCGCCTTATTATGCTGTCTCCGATGTCCACGGTATACATCAGTGGTCCTAATCGTGTGCAGATAGTTCCAGGCTGCCATTTCTCGGTACGGTAGTCCCGGGTCAAAACCGGTTGGCCTATGTGGAAGGCCCTAGTTGGCCTTTCATTCATGCCCTGAAACTGCCGGTTCTCCACGTCCCTTCGGATGTTGGACTTGACCAAATCCAGCCGGCATCTTAGGTTTCTATTGTAGAACATCATGGCGGGAGTTTGGTTCGTAACCATATGCGTTGCATTCCTATATGCAAATAAGAAGTTATCCACCTTGTGCTGAAGTTTTATGTCTTCATTACCCATGGCCTTGATGGCCTTCTTGAAGGTCTGGACAAACCTTTCAGCCAATCCATTGGTGGCGGGATGGTATGGGGCGGACGTGTAGTGCTTTACCCCATTGTTCTTTAAGAACTTTCTGAATTCTTCGGACACAAATTGCAGTCCATTATCAGAACATATCTGCTCCGGCAGCCCATTCCTGGCAAATATGGTCCTTAATACTGTGATGGTTTTTTCCGTGGTGGTGGAGGACATCTTTATTACCTCCGGCCACTTGGAGTGTGCATCAACTGCGATTAAGAACATTGAGTCCATAAATGGACCAGCAAAGTCGATGTGCACCCTTTGCCAGGGAGATGAGGGCCACTCCCATGGATGTAGAGGGGCCTGTGGCGGAGCATTTTGGACCTTCTGGCATCCTAGGCAGCTCTTGGTCATGTCTTCGATGTCTCCATCGATACCTGGCCACCATACAAACGCCCTAGCTAGGTTCTTCATTTTCACTCCACCCAGATGCCCCTCGTGAAGCTCCTTTAGCACTTTATCCTGGAGTTTGGGTGGAATCACCACTCTGGATCCACACATCAAGGTTCCTCGGCACACTGACAGCTGTTCTCTTCTTTGCGAGAATGCTGGCAACAGTGGTTCGCCATGTGCTGGCCATCCCTTCACTGTTAAATCGTAGACCCGTGAGAGAGTAGGGTCATTTCTTGTCTCCCTTTCAATGGCAGAATTTGTCACCGGTAGACATTCCACTATGGTAGAGTGGAATATCTCTACTGGGTCTACTGTAGGTGCTTCTTCTATCGTTGGCAACGGTAGGCGTGATAAACCGTCAGCATTCCCATGCTGTTTTGACCCTTTGTATTCAATGTTGTATTGGTGTGCCCCTAGAAAAAGGGACCACCTCTGTAGTCTTTGTGCCGTCATAATGGGGACACCTTTTTTAGGGTTGAATATGGAGATGAGGGGTTGATGGTCAGTCAGCAAGGTAAATTTTTGTCCGTGTAGGTAATGGTTGAATTTCTTCACTCCCCATACCAGGCTGAGTGCTTCCCTGTCTATCTGGGCATAGTTACGCTCAGGTGAGTTCAATGAGCGTGACGCAAAAGCTATCGGCCGTTCCGAGCCATCAGGGAATCTATGGGACAATACCGCTCCTATGCCGTAAGGGGATGCATCGCACGCCAGTCTGATTGGTAGTGATGGGTTGTAATGAGCCAAAATTTTCTCGGATGTGATTGTCTTTACATTTATGGAAGGCACGTTTACAGTCTTCGTTCCATTTCCAAATCACTCCTGTCTGTAGAAGATCATTAAGAGGGTGTAGAATAGTTGATAAGTTCGGTAAAAATTTATGATAGTAATTTATTAATCCCAGGAATGACCTTAATTGTGAAACATTTTCAGGTGCTGGGGCTTTTATAACTGCTTCAATTTTTTCAGGTGACTTATGCAACCCTTCCTTATTAATTATGTGGCCACAATATGATATCTGATTTTGGAAAAATTCGCACTTGGGGCGATTTGCTCGTAGGCCCCGTTCTTTCAGCCTAGTGAGCACCTGCTCCAAATTGGCAAGGTGCTCGTTGTCATTTTCTCCTGTTATAAGGATGTCGTCTAGGTAGCATTGAGTCCCCGGAATCCCTTGCAGGACTTGCTCCATAGCTCTTTGCCAGATAGCTGGAGCTGATGCTATTCCAAAAACCAGTCGATTGTACTGGTACAGGCCTTTGTGTGTGTTTATTGTGAGATACTTTTTAGAGGTCTTCTCAACCTCCATCTGTAGATATGCCTGTGCCAAGTCAATTTTTGTGAAACGTTTCCCTCCGGATAGTGAGGCGAAAATATCTTCTATCCTCAGAAGAGGATACTGTACCGTGTGAAGGACCGGGTTTACAGTCACCTTAAAGTCCCCACAGATGCGAATTTTTTTCTGTCCCTCAGAGTTATTTTTCAATGTTTTTTTCATGACTGGAACGATGGGTGTTGCCCATTCGCTCCAATCTATTTTGGATAATACGCCTGCCTTTTCCAAATTCTTCAGCTCTGCCTCGACTGCCAGACGTATTGCGTATGGCACCGGTCTTGCCTTAAAAAATTTTGGAATTGCTGTATCTTCCACTTTTATTGAGGCGGTGATGCCTTTCAAGGTTCCTAGTTTCTCTTGAAACACTTCTTTGGCGTTGGCCAAGATGTCTTTTAATCGTTCAGGTATGATGTCATCATTGTTTTTTTCCTTACTGGTCACCGTCAGTGCCTGAATGGAGTGCCAGTCTAAACGTATCTTCCTTATCCATTCATGTCCCAACAACGGTGGACCACCATCTTGTAGAATGTATAAATACAACTTTTGTATTTCTTTGCCGTTGTATACCACAGGCACCCTTATTTTTCCTTTGGGGTAGACTTTCTGCCCCGTATATGTTTTTAAGATAATGGATGTGTCTTTTAGAGGTATATGCGAAAATAGCCTCTCGTAATCTCGTCGATTTATTACGGTTAGAGCTGATCCTGTATCTAGCTCCATTTTAACTGGGGACCCTGCTATTGTGAGGGTAACCCAAATGGTTTGGTAATCCTCTTTGGCAAGTACATTATGTAATTTGAGACAGCTTAATCTCTTGTTTCCGGAGTTGCTATCGCTATTCTGGTCTTCGGAGCTATTGTCCGTCATCATTTGTACCTTCCTGTACTTTTCTTTATTGATTTTTTGTTTTCTGTCAGTGGATTTATTTTGTCCAGATTGGCATACCCATGCAATGTGTCCAATCTTACCACATTGCCTGCATGCTTTGCCCTTGAACCAGCAGTCCCTCTGGTTATGGGTGGATCTGCTGCAGCAATAACATCTTCCGAACTCCTGTGTCATTTTATGGGTGCCGATGTCCTGTGTCTCTTGTTGTATCTCTGCAGCTCCTTTTGCTGCTGCTTCGTATGATACAGCCATACTGAAAGCTTTGTCCAATGTTAAATCTTTTTCAGAAAGCAGTCTTTTTTGTGTTCCTTCACTTAAGAGACCGCAAACAAATTTGTCTCAAAGATAATCCGATAGTCCTGCTCCGAATTGGCTGTACTTTGATAGCTTTCTTAATTCGGTTAGGTAATCAGCGTTACTTTCATTCTTGTGTTGATTTCTCTTGAAGAACTTGAATCGTTCCGCTATCAGCAGCGGTGTTGGGTTTAAATGCTCCTGCAGGGTATCAACAATTTCTTTAAAAGTCTTGTCCTTTGGTTTGGCTGGAGTGATTAAATTTCGTAACAGCCCGTATGTCTTCGCGCCCATTAAGTTCAGAAGTACTGAAGCTTTTTTTCCATCTGTTATTCCATTTGCAGTGCAATAAACCTCTACTCTTTCCACGTATGTGGTCCAATCTTCTATTTTGCCATCAAAAGCCTCAGTATTACCAGATTTAGGCATTTCAGAAAAGATATGGCGCTTCCCGCGCTTTTTTTTTCTCTCTGTAGCAACGATATGGCGCTTCCCGCGCTTTCCCGCCGCTGCTACTGATAACAATGCTGTTTTACTGTGGTTTCCGTTTATTCACTGTTGGTGACTCGTTCCCGACGGAGGTCTAAACGCTGACCTGCTTGCCGCACCGGCCGTCTCTCGAGTGCACCCTCCCAGTCCGTTATTGTTTGCCTCCGATTTCGCTGCCTGTCTCAGCTGTAGAGCCCACCGCTGGAGCTCCAGCCTGATGCCCAGGAAGGATTAGCGCAGTACCTGTCACCAGCTTGGCCAGCTGGTGAAACCACAGTTTCTCTTACTTCCTTGAGTCTTCTGGATCGATGTCCTTGAGGTGCTGCCGAATTGCAGGTAAGTCCGTTTCCACTTCGTCGCCACTGTAGTGTCCGTGTGTAGATAAAGACACTGAAGACAGGAGTTGGTTCATAGGTTTTTACTAAGCAAGTCTGGGGGTGGGGGTTTCTAAAGGATATACACAATACACAGGCTTATATAGCCCAAGTGGCAATTACCGGCATTACGCACACCTGGGGCTCTTAAAGGCACATACACCACACCCGGGAATGCACAGAATTTCAATTAAGACCGAGTCCCAATATTTGAAATCTCATAGACCTGAAACGTTTCCTCTGTTTCTGTCTCCACAGATGCCACCTGACCTGCTCAGTATTTCCAGCATTTTCTGATATTATTTCAGATTTCCAGCTTCCACAGTATTTTATTTTTGTATTTGAAGCTGAAGTAATTCTGTGCATTGAATATTATTTCAATCGGCCTGCCCGTGTGTAGCAAGAAATCCAATGGGTGGTGAAATAGGTGGACTGCGCCCAGAGCCACATTTCCACCCAGTCACCCCAGCTGTGTCCATTCATCGCCAGAGGGAAGGTGGAAGGTCCCAGCCCAGGGAATTGATGCTAAACTACATTGGGACTCAATGCACAGAATTACTTCAGTTTCAAATACAAAAATAAAATACTGTGGAAGCTGGAAATCTGAAATAACAACAGAAAATGCTGGAATAACTCAGCAGACCAGGCCGCATCCGTAGAGAGAGAAACAGAGTCAATGTTTCAGGTCGATGACCCTTCGTCAGAACTGGTTTATATATTGCATGTACAGGACAATGTACAGCAGACACCTCAAAGCACTGGAGAAGTACCTCGAAAACTGCCGCCACAAGATCCTGCAAATCCATTGGCAGGATAGGCACACTAATGTTAGTGTTTTTGCTCAGGCCAACATCCCCAGCATCAAAGCTTTGACCACGCTCAATCAGCTCCGATGGACGGGTCACAACGTCTGCATGCCCGATACGAGACTCCCAAAACAAGCGCTCTACTCAAAACCCTTCAAGGACACCTCCTTGAAAAAGTGTAACATGCCCACCGACACCTGGGAATCCCTGGCCCAAAACCGCACAAAGTGAAGGAGAAGCATCCGGGAAGGGGCCCGAACACCTCGAGTCCTTCACTGGGAGCAAGCGGAAGCCAAGCGCAGGCAGCGCAAGGAGCGCATGTCAACCCAAGCACCCCACCCACCCATCCCTTCAACCACCATCTGCCCCAACTGTGACAGAGACTGTAGGTCCCGCATTGGACTCATCAGTCACCTGTGAATACCTTTTTAATGTGGAAGCAAGTCATCTTCGGTTCTGAGGGATTGCCTAAGAAGAAGGATATATTGCATCTCCAGATAATCTTACCAGAGTCAACTGAGCCGAGAGTAACTTTATCCTGGCAACTATTTTTATATAAATCGCACCGTTAGGCTTTGCCAAATTTGAGTTTCTCACACCACTGTTTAATTTCAACTAAACAGTTCAGCTATTTCAATCTGTAAACCTTTGGTCTGTGTGACAATATCTGCTATTTATAGAGAGTTTAGTAGTGTAGGAGGAGACTAGATTGAATTCAGTCAGTAAATTACTGCCACTGAGGTATCTGTTAGTGCCCCAGATGTGCGCTGCTGTGAGGAGCAAATGAAAAAACGTGACAGCATCTGGATCGTAAGAGGAAACATCTGTTTACAGCAGGGGTGTCGGATCAGACCCTGGAACAGGTTCATCCGGCCCGCGGACTTGCCCTCAGAGGCGGACTGACTATCGGGAAATGTCCCCGAGTGTCCCCCGGACCCTCCACCGGTGAATTTGGACTCTGGATCTTTCTAAAGCCGGTCTGTCCCGGGGCTCTGAGGCGTTTCCCGAGCTCCCCCCTCCCCGCTCTCCAGCCGCCTTCACTCACTCTGCAGCGCTCCTCTGCTCTGCAGTGAAACCCCGATTAAAATGAGACGGAGCTGATAAGCTGAGGGTTGGAACTGACTATTGACCAGGTCATTGTCACTGGACCCGGGCTCTTCTATTTCAGCCTGTGAATCGCACGCAGACGGGTCGCGGAACAGACTCAGGAATTGGTCATTGACGGAACCTTCATGCGGTTCCTTCTGAGAGCGAGTGAAGCTGGCGGGCGATAGCAAAATACTGCAGATGTTGGAAATCCGAAATAACAACAGAAAATGCTGGAAAAACTCAGCAGGTCAGGCAACATCCGTGGAGAGAAATTTGAGTTGACGTTTCGGGTTGGACCCTTCTTCAAAACTGGAAAGAAAAGAAACTAGATCGGAGGCAGGGCTGCGATCGGACAAAAGAATAAAAGAAACAAAAGAAGTAAAAGAGATTAGAAGCTAGACGAGATGGTAATAGGCTGGGATTAGGTGTAAAGTGTACTGGCAGGGCAAAAGATAGCTGCCAGGTGCGAGAGAGAAACAAAAGGAAAGGGGGGGGGGGGAAAGGAGTGGAACAATTACAAGAGAAAATGAAATGGGGGCCGAGCTTATGATCTGAAATTGTTGAACTCGATATTGAGTCCGGAAGGCTGCAGAGTGCGTAATCGGAAGATGAGGTGCTGTTCCTCGAGTTTACGTTGAGCTTCCGTGGAACAATACAAGAGGCCAAGGACGGTGAGGTCCGAGTGGGAATGGAGCGGTGAATTAAAATGACAGGCGACCGGAAGCTCGGGGTCACCCTTACGGACTGAACGGAGGTGTTCCGCAAAGCGGTCACCCAATCTGCGTTTGGTCTCCCCAATGTAGAGGAGATCGCATCGTGAGCAGCGAATACAGTATACTAGATTGCGAGAAGTACAAGTAAATCGCTGTTTCACCTGGAAGGGGTGTTTGGGGCCCTGGACAGTGGGAAGGGGGGAGGTATAGGGGCAGGTGTTACATCTCCTCTGCTTGCACGGGAAGGTGCCAGGCGAAGAGGAAGGGCTGTTTGGGGTGATAGAGGAGTGGACTAGGGTGTCTCGGAGGGAGCGGTCCCTGCGGAATGCTGAAAGGGGAGGGGAGGGGAAGATACGTTTGGTGGTGGGATCACTTTGGAGGTAGCGGAAATGCTGGAGGATGATCCATTGAATGTGAAGGCTGGTGGGGTGAAAGGTGAGGACAAGGGGAACCCTATCGTGGTTCCGGGAGGGAGGGGCAGGGGTGAGGGCAGAAGTGCGGGAGATAGAACTGACACGGTCGAGGGCAGTGTCAACCAGAGTAGAGGGGAATCCTCGGTTGCGGAAAAAGGAAGACATGTCTGAAGCACTGGTGTGGAAGGTGGCATCGTCGGAGCAGATACGGCGGAGGCGGAGAAACTGGGAGAATGGAATAGAGTCCTTACAGGAAGCGGGGTGGGAGGAAGTGTAGTCCAGGTAGCTGTGGGAGTCAGTGGGCTTGTAGTAAATATTGGTCGATAACCTATCCCCAGAGATGGAGATGGAGAAGTCGAGGAAGGGAAGGGAAGAGTCCGAGATGGACCATGTGAAGGTGAGGGAAGGGTGGAAATTGGAGGCAAAGTGAATGAAATTGTCAAGTTCGGAGCGAGAGCAGGAAACGGCACCGATACAGTCATCAATGTATCGGAAAAAGAGGTGAGGGAGGGGACCCGAGTAGGACTGGAACAAAGATTGTTCCACATAGCCCACGAAAAGGCAGGCATAGCTAGGACCCATGCGGGTACCCATGGCAACACCTTTGATTTGGAGGAAATGAGTGGAGTTAAAGGAGAAGTTGTTCAATGTGAGAACAAGTTCAGCCAGGCGGAGGAGGGTCGTGGTGGATGGGGACTGGTCGGGCCTCTATTCAAGGAAGAAGCGGAGCCTTGGGCCTTGGGGAAGTGTGGCCAATGGCCGCGGTGGGAAAGCAGCTCGAGTGAGCCGGACCGCGGGAATCCACCGGAGACACGGCCATGGAGCGCCACCTTCCGGCTGTGGAGCCACATTACAGGCAGCGAGCTCACCGGCTTCCTGCAGTTCTGACCAAGGCTCATCGACCTGAAACTCGGTTTCTCTCCCTACACATGCTGCCTGACCTGCTGAGGATTTCCAGCATTTCCTGTGTTTATTCCTGCAGTTCACACCTCATTCTGGACTTAGCTGGACATTTTGAACACCGCCCTAAACAAATTTTATCCTCAGAATTCGTTCATTGATTTTTTTGTTCGGAATGAATTTGCATCCAACCAGCGATCACGTGGTTTTACAGCAGTCTCGCCATGTTTATTACATTCATTAATCTAACAATACAAACAAAGCGAACGAAAAGAACAAAAATGTTGTCAGACAAAAACTCTAAAGCCGGAATTTCAGGCGCTGCTTACTGGTCTGTCAGGAGCAAGATACCCGTGGATGTAGTGGAAGAAAGTTCACGGTCACTGTTGTTGGCCACACATTGAGATCCAGATCTTACTCAGGCCAACAGAGGCAGTTAAAGAGAGGAAAGGACACAGGGGCATGGGGTTTCCCAGCAGAACCAGAGTGTATTCCAGCAGATGCATGAAGCACACAGCAGAGGCAATCCGCATCCCAGCAGAAGCAAGGTGCTCACATCAGAGCCAAGACGCGTCCCAGCACAGGCAGCGAGGTAAAGAAATGAAACAAAGGTGCTCCCTTCTTCTGTATCTGCTCGAAGCAGGTTACATTTCTGTATTAGCAGAGACATGGTGTGAACAGTAATATAAAAAACAGAATCTACTAATACAATAAATCTGAATTAGAAAAGGTGTTTCAGGTGTATAACGCCTCATCACGAGTTCTGATGAAAAGATTCACATTCAAACCATCAATCGGTTCTTTTCTCTTTACAGATACTGACTGGCCTGCCATGCACTGCCGGCACTTTGTGTTTTATATCCGGTAGGAACAGTTTGCCAGTGAGCCCCATCAGCTGGGAACAGATGTGTGGCACTGGAGGGGCGGGGGAAAGGGGACAACTAAATTTGTCACACTACAGTGACAGAGTTTCCTCATGAAAAACATAAGCTGGAAACCACAATGTGCATTGAGGACCATAAAAGAGATTTCCCTCCAGCTTATAGGGCAGCACAGCTTGGACTGGGAGATCACCATGTGTGGAGTGCAGCGAGCACCGTGGCACAGTGAGCTGAGCACCAGCACAGCCAATCGCCTTTTTATAACATGGCTTTCTTTGTAAAAGTCCCTCAAACCTCAATTTCCTCGTTTCTTCTCCTGAAGGCACTAACTCCAGTCTCGGGAACAGCAGAGCTGAGCTCAGTTGTGTCCTCACCTGATGGCCACGTCCAGCGGGAGGAGTCACTGGAGAGCACCCAGGCTGGGGCTCTTTTCTCTCGATAAGAGAAGGCTGAGGGATGATGTCGCTTTTAAAAGCTCTTTAGAATAATTTGTCCGTGATTACACAAACCACTCTGGGTCCAGGTATATTGTGCATAAGTAAAACAGGTTTATTAAGCATTAAACATCCAGTACAAAGAAATAATACTGAACAAGAAGATAGTCGCAGTCTGTTCATCGAACCCTGGCATTCCTCCGAGTGACTGTGGTGCCGTCTCTTTATTCACTTGCTGTGTTCTGTTGACTGAAGCTTCTTCTTCCTCCTCTGGCTTCGCGCTGCTTTCGGTGTTCAGTATCTGCATTTTTATACCCTTCTTCTCCCATTTTGCCTACATGGCAGTAATTAGCTCTCTGACACCTAGGAAATGTCCCTCCTCTCCTCGACAATCCTCTTATGACCTCATTAACCCAATAGGCTTCTTTCTGTGCATAACAAAATACGCTTATCTAAGAATTTCACTTCACTGAAAATCCTTGAGGTGTTTTCTGAACAGTTTGTCTATTCTGCACTTTCTAAAATGAAGGATGTCTCCAATCCTGTCTCTTATCTCTAGCTCTTCTCTCTTTTCCATAACATTACAGAATTCTATGTCTCCGACAGTCTCCGTGTTTATTCAGCACCACATTCCATTACTTCAGTCATTTAAAAGAGGTTTTTAGTCAGGTTGGCATAAATTCCCATCCTGCTTTGGTCTCAGCCATTCGCCATTTTATACAGGCTTTTTAGGATTTTAACATAAAATTTCACATATTATAGTTATATAAAAATGGTTATAAAATCCGAATAATGTTTACTAATTCCTACCGGTACAATCAATCCTACAGATACCTGATAGAGGTCTTTACAATGATGAAAGGGAAAGGTCAACGTGCAGTAAATAAGTGCATGTTCCATTGCCCAACTCCTCCAGATCCATCAACTGATTGCAGAAGGAATGTTGGCCAGGACATGGGTAAACTGCCTGCCCTTATTGGAATAGTGTGTCGTGATCTTTAACACCCAGTTGAACAGGTAGGCAGGGCCTCTAACACCTCAACCTAAAGATGGTACATCTAAATAACAGGGACTGCACTTCAAAAATAATTCATTGGCTGTGACGTGTTTTGAGATGTCTTGAGGTTGTGAAGGACCTATATGAATGTGAGCTCTTTCCTTCTGATTCCTTCATTATCGCACTGGCGTGTCAGCTCAGGTTATGTACTCAGCAAGGCGAGGGTCTTGAACCCACAACATTCAGACTCGACTGGGTTTTTAGTTACCTGATTGGACTCCCAGACATAGAAACATAGAAGATAGGAGCAGGAGTAGGCCATTTGGCCCTTCGAGCCTGCTCCGCCATTCAATGTGATCATGGCTGATCATCCAAATTCAGTACCCTGTCCCTGCCTTTTCCCCATATCCCATAGAAACATGGCACTAAGGAGACTGGTCACAGCTGCACCACACAGTCAGCGGATTCGGTTCACCCTTCGCCCCTGTGCTCACTCACCTACATTGGCTCCCGGTCCGGCATTGCCTCGATTTTAAAATGATCATCCTTGTTTTCAAATCCCTCCATGGCCTCGCCCCTCCCTACCTCCATAACCTCCTGCAGTCCTACAACCCTCTGAGATCTCTGTGCTCCTCCACTTCTGGCCTCTTGCACATCCCTCATTTTCATCGCTCCAGCATTGGCAGCCTTGGCCTAAACTCTAGAATTCCCTCCCTAACCCTCTCCGCCTCTCTACCTCTCACTCCTCCTTTAATAAACTCTATTAAACCTACCTCTTTGACCAAGCTCCTTATGTGGCTCAGTGTCAAATTTGGTTTGATAACGTTCCTGCGAAGCGCCTTGGGTCATTTTACTACGTTTAAGCTGCTATATAAATGCAATTTGTTTTTGTTGTTTGATTCAAATCCAGGACCAAGGGGTGAAGTAACAGTCTGACACATACCTAGGGCACTGCCTCGGATAATCCAGTAACTAGTTTCCATTCATTTTTGACCAAAGTATCTCCCAGGCACCCTCAGGAAATAAATTTCATGTCTTCAGCACCCACTTCAGAGATTATTTAACTGATTAATCTCCTCTCTGTACTCGGAATACAGGCCCAGATTTTGGAATTCCGCTCTCCTGACACACACCAAGAGCCCATATTGGGAAATTCCATACTCCCAACCTGTACTTTTTTGAACATTGGACAGACCGGGATAAGGATTTTCCCGACAGGGACTCTGTGTTTGTCAGGAGCACGGAAGAGGGAATTCTAGGCTCGTGTTTATTTTCCTTTTTTTTTTCTGATCCCATTATCTTTCAGTTCTGAAGGAAGGTCCTGCCTGAATTGTCTGATCAGCCGAGTGTTTCAGCATTTGCTGTTTTTGATATTCCCTCAGTACCGGTTCCCACCAGCAGGTGGTGATACTGCACTGTAAAACTTTACAGCTCTTTGTACAGCTCGCCATCACCATCTCCTGGCTGAAAGTGGCACTAGAAGCAACTGCAGGGAACGTCAAACACTCTGGGGTGAATTTTCACTTTTACCACAACAGGCGTTAGCGGATCGGCCGCCCGTTTTACAGCCCGCACCGCAGTAAGAGTGAACATTCAGCCCGTTAAACCGAAGATTTGCAAATTCCCCGTCTTCTTGAACGGAGAATGTTTGTGTATTTCCCATCGCTAATGGTGCTGAATACCTGAGGAATGTCCTCATTTTCAGAGCACAACTTATACCTGCTTTTTAATATAAAGGAGTGGGGCAGTGATGAGAAAGGGCTGGGATGGAGTTGCTGTCGGTTTTACTTTTTACTTTAGTCTTTATTTTTATTACAGTGTTAGCCAGTGGCTCAGTTGGTCGCACTCTCGCTTCCTGACTCATGAAAGTTGTGGGTTCAAGTCCCACTCCAGAGACATGAGCACAACAATCTAGGCTGACTCTCCAGTGTAGTACTGAGCGAGCGCCGCACTGTCAGAGGTGTCTTTTGGATGAGACCTTAAACTGAGGCCCTCTCTGCCCTCTCAGGTGGATGTAAAAGACCCCAAGGCACTATTTCTAAGAAGAATTCTGACGAAGGGTCATTGACCTGAAACGTTAGCGCTCTTTCTCTCGCCATAGATGCTGCCTGACCTGCTGAGTATTTCCAGCATTTCCTCCTTTTATTTCAGATTTCCAGCATCCGCAGTATTTTGCTTTTGTGTTTGAGTTATCCGGTGTCTTGGCCAATATTTATCCCTCAATTGGCGTACCGCCACCTTCCGGCTGTGGAGCCACATTACAGGCAGCGAGGTCACCGGCTTCCTGCAGTTCTGACCAAGGCTCATCGACCTGAAACTCGGTTTCTCTCCCTACAGATGCTGCCTGAAATGCTGAGAATTTCCAGCATTTCCTGGTTTTTTTTCAGATTTCCAGCATCCGTAGTATTTTGCTTTTGTGTTTGAGTTTTCCCCAGTGCCTTGGCCAATATTTATCCCTCAATTAGCGTAATAAAAAACAGATTATCTGGTCATTATTACATTGCTGTCCGTAGGAGCTTGCTGATCGCAAATTGGCTGCCGCATTTCCCACATTACAACAGTGACTACACTCCAAAAAGTACTTCATTGGCTGAAAAGGATTCCAGGTGGTCGTGAAAGGCGCTGTAGAAATGCAAGTCTTTTGGACCAGGGAGCAGTGAGGCGAGGAGCGCGGTATAAAAACCGGCACGAGCAGCGAGGCCCGACCAGTTCGGACCAGGGAGCAGTGAGGTGAGGAGCGCGATATAAAAACCAGCGCGAGCAGCGAGGCCCGGCCAGTTCGGACCAGGGAGCAGCGAGGCGAGGAGCACGGTATAAAAACCAGCATGAGCAGCGAGGCCCAACCAGTTCGGACCAGGGAGCAGCGAGGCGAGGAGCGCGGTATAAAAACTGGTGCGAGCAGCGAGGCCCGACCAGTTCGAATCAGGGAGCAGCGAGGCGAGGAGCGCGGTATAAAAACCAGCGCGAGCAGTGAGGCCTGGCCAGTTTGGACCAGGGAGCAGCGAGGCGAGGAGCGCGGTAGAATAACCAGCGCGAGCAGCGAGGCCCGACCAGTTCAGACCAGGGAGCAGCGAGGCGAGGAGCGCGGTATAAAAACCAGCGCGAGCAGCGAGGCCTGACCAGTTCAGACCAGGGAGCAGCGAGGCAAGGAGCGCGGTATAATAACCAGCGCGAGCAGTGAGGCCTGACAAGTTCGGACCAGGGAGCAGTGAGGCGAGGAGTGCAGTATAAAAACCAGCGTGAGCAGCGAGGCCCGACCAGTTCGGACCAGGGAGCAGCGAGGCGAGGAGCACGGTATAAAAACCGGCAGGAGCAGCGAGGCCCGACCAGTTCGGACCAGGGAGCAGCGAGGCGAGGAGCGCGGTATAAAAACTGGTGCGAGCAGCGAGGCCCGACCAGTTCGGACCAGGGAGCAGCGAGGCGAGGAGCGCGGTATAAAAACTGGCATGAGCAGCGAGGCCCGACCAGTTCGGACCAGGGAGCAGCAAGGTGAGGAGCACGGTATAATAACCAGCGCGAGCAGCGAGGCCCGACCAGTTCGGACCAGGGAGCAGCGATGCGAGGAGCGCGGTATAATAACTGGCGCGAGCAGTGAGGCATGACCAGTTCGGACCAGGGAGCAGCGAGGCGAGGAGCGCGGTATAATAACCAGCGCGAGCAGCGAGGCCCGACCAGTTTGGACCAGGGAGCAGCGAGGCGAGGAGCACGGTATAAAAACCAGCGCGAGCAGCGAGGCCCGACCAGTTTGGACCAGGGAGCAGCGAGGTGAGGAGCACGGTATAAAAACCAGCGCGAGCAGCGAGGCCCGACCAGTTTGGACCAGGGAGCAGCGAGGTGAGGAGCGCGGTATAAAAACCAGCGTGAGCAGCGAGGCCCGACCAGTTCGGACCAGGGAGCAGCGAGGCGAGGAGCACGGTATAAAAACCGGCACGAGCAGCGAGGCCCGACCAGTTCGGACCAGGGAGCAGCGAGGCGAGGAGCGCGGTATAAAAACTGGTGCGAGCAGCGAGGCCCGACCAGTTCGGACCAGGGAGCAGCGAGGCGAGGAGCGCGGTATAAAAACTGGCATGAGCAGCGAGGCCCGACCAGTTCGGACCAGGGAGCAGCAAGGTGAGGAGCACGGTATAATAACCAGCGCGAGCAGCGAGGCCCGACCAGTTCGGACCAGGGAGCAGCGATGCGAGGAGCGCGGTATAATAACTGGCGCGAGCAGTGAGGCCTGACCAGTTCGGACCAGGGAGCAGCGAGGCGAGGAGCGCGGTATAATAACCAGCGCGAGCAGCGAGGCCCGACCAGTTTGGACCAGGGAGCAGCGAGGCGAGGAGCACGGTATAAAAACCAGCGCGAGCAGCGAGGCCCGACCAGTTTGGACCAGGGAGCAGCGAGGTGAGGAGCACGGTATAAAAACCAGCGCGAGCAGCGAGGCCCGACCAGTTTGGACCAGGGAGCAGCGAGGTGAGGAGCGCGGTATAATAACCGGTGCGAGCAGCGAGGCCCGACCAGTTCGGACCAGGGAACAGCGAGGCGAGGAGCACGGTATAAAAACCGGCGCGAGCAGCGAGGCCCGACCAGTTCGAACCAGGGAGCAGCGAGACGAGGAGTGCAGTATAAAAACCGGCATGAGCAGCGAGGCCCAACCAGTTCAGACCAGGGAGCAGCGAGGCGAGGAGCGCGGTATAATAACCAGTGCGAGCAGCGAGGCCCGACCAGTTCGGACCAGGGAGCAGCGAGGCTTACCAACTCAGCAGCAGGGAGAGAGGTAGAAAGTAATCAGAGTGTGACGTCACCAGGGAGCAGGTAAGTGATTGGTTGGTGAGTATTTCTCTATTTTTTAAACTTGAACTCTGTGGTTTATAGTTGCTAAGGTCTTTCTGGTGTAGCGGGGACTGTTGGTAAACCATACAAGCGCCCTAGAGTTTATCTTTAATTGATGGTAGTGAATTATTTAAATTAATTAAAGGCTAAGTCATGTCAGGACAGCCCAGCCCCGTGTTATGCTACTCTTGCTCTATGTGGGAATTCGGGGACACTGCCTGTGTCCCTGATGACCATGTGTGCCAGAAATGCATCCAGCTGCAGCTACTAGCAGACCGCATGGCAGCGCTGGAGCTGCAGATGGATGGGCTTGGGAGCATTCATGATGCTGAGAGGGTCGTGGCAAACACGTTTACTGAGTTGGTCACACCGCAGGTAAGGGCTGCACAGGCAGAAGGGAAATGGGTGACCACCAGGCAGAGCAGTCGAGGCAGGCAGGTCGCGCAGGGGACCTCTGTGGCCATCCCCCTCTCAAACAGGTATACCGATTTGGATACTGTTGAGGGGGATGACTTACCAGAGGAAGGCAGCAGCAGCCAACTTCCTGGCACCAGGGGTGCTTCTGCTGCTCAGGAAGGGAGGAAAAAGAGTGGGAGAGCAATAGTGGTAGGGGATTCTATCGTAAGGGGAACAGATAGGTGTTTCTGTGGCCATAGACGTGACTCCAGGATGGTTTGTTGCCTCCCTGGTACCAGGGTCAAGGATGTCACTGAATGGCTGCAGGGCATTCTGAAGGGGGAGGGTGAACAGTCAGAGGTCGTGGTTCATATTGGGACCAATGACATGGGTAGGAAGAGGGATGAGGTCCTGCAGCAAGAATTTAGGGAGCTAGGTAGCAGATTAAAGAGCAGGACCTCAAAGGTTGTAATCTCTGGATTACTCCCGGTGCCATGTGCTAGTGAGTATAGGAATAGGAGGATAGAGCAGATGAATGCATGGCTAAAGAGTTGGTGCAGGAGGGAGGGCTTTAGTTTTCTGGATCACTGGGCCTGCTTCTGGGGAAGGTGGGACTTGTACAAGTCGGACGGGTTGCACCTGAACCAGAACGGGACAAATATCCTTGCGGGGAGGTTTGCTAGCACTGTTCAGGGGGGTTTAAACTAAAATGGCAGGGGGTTGGGAACCTGAGCAGGGAGACAGAGGAAAGGGAAACAAGGATAAAAGCAAAAGATAGGAAGGAGAAAAACAAAAGTGGCAGTCAGAGAAATCAACGGTTTAAATCAAACGTGGCCAAAGTAAATAATAATTCTAATAGGTCTAAGAGCATTAAAAAAACAAGCCTGAAGGCTTTGTGTCTTAATGCGAGGAGCATTTGTAATAAGGTGGATGAATTGGCTGCGCAAATAGAGCCAAACGAATATGATTTGGTTGGGATTATGGAAACGTGGCTCAAGGATGGCCAAGACTGGGAACTCAACATCCAGGGGTATTCGATATTCAGGAAAGATAGGCAAAAAGGAAAGGGAGGTGGGGTAGCATTACTGGTTAAAGAAGGGATTAATACAATTGTAATGAAGGACATTAGCTCTGATGATGTGGAATCTGTATGGGTAGAATTGAGAAATACTAAGGGGAAAAAAACATTAGTGGGAGTGGTATATAGACCTCCAAACAGTAAGGCGGAGGTTGGGGATGGCATTAAAAGGGGAATTATAGACCGGTAAGCCTGACATCGGTAGTGGGGAAAATGCTAGAGTCTATTATAAAAGATGTAATAGCAGAGCACTTCGAAAGCAGTGACTAATTAATTAATATCCAAAAAAGAGCCACCAAATTTTGGAAACACATAAAAATGAGCAACCCCCACTGCTATCATTACGAAGCCCTGAAATGCCAAGAGAGGATCATAAAGAAGAGTCCCCTCAGTCAACTAGTCCTGGGACTCAGTGAAGTAACTACTAACACTACTAATAATAACCAGCCCCAGGACAGTGACACCGTAGCACAGAGAATTCGACCCAACACAATTGTCACTAAGCAAAAGGAAAAATATCTGACATATTGGACAGAAACAACAAAAACCCAAAACAAACTCGAATGCTACTTGGCCCTAAACAGACAGTACAACATGGCTGAATACCTGACCATGGTAAAAGATAGCAAATTGAGAAAAACCTTGACTATGTACAGGCTTAGTGAGCATAGCCTGGCCATCGAAAAAGGCAGACACAGACAGACCTGTCTGCCAAGAGAGGACAGGATATGCTTTCACTGCAGTCAGGGAGCGGTGGAGACAGAGATGCACTTCCTCACAGCTTGTGGAAACTATCAGGGCATAAGGGGGAATTTCTACCCAAAATTCATAAAAATATGCCCTGAATTCAAAAATTTGAATGACGACCAAAAACTCCCATACCTATTAGGGGAACAGAGAAATTGCATAACTTTAGCGGCAAAGTATGTTACAGCTTGCCATAAGCAGATGGACAACCATTAAACCTAAGAAAATATTATACACATATTATATGAGTGTATATTTATACACACAGGGATATATCTGTTTATACACTGTATGGATAGATCTGCGTTTATGTGTTCAACCATAAATGTTTTTTCAGTGCTTTGGCAACATAAGATGTACCTTGTCATGCCAATAAAGCAATTTGAATTGAATTGAATTGACAGGATCGGACAAAGTCAACATGGATTTACAAAAGGTAAATCATGCTTGACTAATCTACTGGAATGTTTTGAGGATGTAACTGGTAAAATAGATAAGGGAGAACCAGTGGATGTGGTGTACTTGGACTTTCAGAAGGCTTTCGATAAGGTCCCACAAAAGAGATTAGCATGCAAAATTAAGGCACATGGGATTGGGGGCAAGGTATTGACTTGGATAGAGAACTGGTTGGCGGACAGAAAGCAAAGAGTTGGAATAAACGGGTCGTTTTCCGAGTGGCAGGCAGTGATTAGTGGGGTACTGCAGGGATTGGTCCTGGGACCCCAGCTGTTCACAATATATATTAATGATCTGGACGAGGGAATTGGATGCAATATCTCCAAATTTGCAGACGACACAAAGCTGGGTGGGAGGGTAAGCTGTGAGGAGGATGTCGTGAAACTCCAGTACGATTTGGACAGGTTGGGTGATTGGGCAGAAACATGGCAAATGCACTATAATGTGGATAAATGTGAGGTTATCCACTTTGGTGGCAAAAACAGGAAGGCAGATTATTATTTGAATGGCAATAGATTGGGAGAAGGGGAAGTGCAAAGAGACCTGGGTGTTCTTGTGCACCAGTCGCTGAAGGTAAGCATGCAGGTGCAGCAGGCGGTTAAGAAGGCAAATGGTATGTTGGCCTTCGTAGCAAGAGGGTTCGAGTACAGGAACAAGGATGTCTTGCTGCAGTTGTACAGGGCCTGGGTGAGACCGCACCTTGAGTACTGTGTGCAGTTTTGGTCGCCTTACCTGAGGAAGGAAGTTCTTGCCATGGAAGGAGTGCAGCGAAGATTCACCAGGCTGATACCTGGGATGGCAGGAATGACGTATGAGGAGAGATTGTGTCGATTGGGCTTATACTCACTGGAGTTTAGAAGATTGAGAGGGGATCTCATCGAAACCTATAAAATTCTGTCAGGCCTGGACAGACTAGATGCAGGAAGGATGTTTCTGATGTTCGGTGTGTCCAGAACCAGGGGTCATAGTCTAATGATAAGGGGTAAGCCATTTAGGACTGAAATGAGGAGGAATTTCTTCACCCAGAGAGTGGTGAACCTGTGGAATTCTCTGCCACAGAGGGCGGTGGAGGCCAGTTCATTAAATATATTCAAGAAAGAGTTGGATATATTTCTTAAGGCTAAAGGGATTAAGGGATATGGGGAGAAGGCAGGGACAGGGTACTGAATTTGGATGATCAGCCATGATCTCATTGAATGGCGGAGCAGGCTCGAAGGGCTGAATGGCCTACTCCTGCTCCTATCTTCTATGCTTCTATGTTTCTTCTGACATTTTATATTTGTATTGGTTGTATTTAGTCTCATTGGGATTTTACAATGTATAATTTTGAAATTTCATTTTCCAACTCCTGACCCCTGAACTCTGCTTCTGACCCGAATGTTGCAGGGTCAAGCCATTGTGACGTCATGGATGATGCGGGCCGGCCCGAGGCCCCGCCCCTTTTACAGACCCGGATCGGAGCCGGAGCAGATTCTCAGACACTTGTCCGCATCCCGAGTCCAGAAGAAAGGATAAAGTTTCTCCGTAAATTTATTCCCAGCGAAGGTGTGGAGATGGGAATTGGTGTCTGCGCTGTAAAATGAAACTGTCCCGGACTCGTAACTGAGATAAACTCCCACCTTCCTGAGGATCAGACCGGCGGGGCGAGAGGATTCAGGGGAGGAGTTTACATTAAACCCATCACCAATCCGCCCGATGATCCAGAATCCAGTCTCCGGGATCTCTGCGACCGCTCCCTTCCTCTCCACAGACTCGGCGGCAACTCCCAGACTCCAGAGCCGATTCCCCGCCACCTCCACCTCCCAGTAATGTCTCCCTGATGTGAATCCCTCCGATCCCAGCACACAGAGCCAGTCTGTAAACCTCTTCCCGGTGTCAGGGAGATTCCTCCGGGTCCGGGTCCGGGTCCCGGTCACTCTCACACTCTTCAGATCCTCAGACACCTCGAGCCGTGGATTCGCTGTTTCCACATCCAGGGTCACAGAGACTGGGAGAAAAAGCAGAGAATTAGAGAGATTCACCCGGGATTAGGGAGAGACTCGCCGGGGATCGGGGGGGAGCGACTGGCCGGGGATCCGGGGGAGAGACTGGCCGGGGATCGGGGGGAGAGACTGGCCGGGGATCGGTGGGAGAGACTGGCCGGGGATCGGGGGGAGAGACTGGCCGGGGATCGGGGAGAGACTGGCCGGGGATCGGGGGGAGAGACTGGCCGGGGATCGGGGGGAGAGACTGGCCGGGGATCGGGGGGAGCGACTGGCCGGGGATCGGGGGAGAGACTGGCCGGGGATCGGTGGGAGAGACTGGCCAGGGATCGGGGGGGGAGAGACTGGCCGGGGATCGGGGGGGAGAGACTGGCTGGGGATCGGGGAGAGACTGGCCCGGGATCGTGGGAGAGACTGGCTGGGGATCGGGGGAGAGACTCGCCAGGGATCGGGGAGAGACTGGCCGGGGATCGGGGGAGAGACTGGCCGGGGATCGGGGAGAGAGACTGGCCGGGGATCGGGGAGAGATGCTCTCACCGAGATTCCCCTTTCTGACTGATTTTCTGTTTCTCAACTCGAAAAAAGGGCCGCCATGAGGGGAGGAAACGAGGATCTGACAACAGCAGAAAACACCGGGACTTCCAGTGTCGGAGGTCACAGATTCTGAAAATATCAAACATTACACCCGCCTCCGCACTGTGGGATTTTGTGGGGATATAAATACTAAAATGAACAAAAGCTGGAACTGGAGCCTCAATGTACAACTAAATACTGTTCCCAGTTAAATGCCCCACAAACTGGGGTTAAAATACCTGGGGGTTGAACACATTCCATACTCCTTGCCAGATTACTAACTGAGGAAAGTCACTCTGTGGGACTGGGTGTATATGGGTAGATGTGTGTGTGTGTGTTCCTCAAAGTAGAAAACTCACCTGGTCTGGATGGGATGCATCCTATGTTACTGGGGGAAGTAAGAGTGGAAATTGCGGAGGCTCTGGCCGCAATCTTCCAACGCTCCTTAGATCTGGGGGTGGTGCCAGAGGACCGGAGGATTGCAAATGTTACACCGCTCTTTTAAAAAGGGGATAGGGCTAAACCTGGCAACTACAGGCCAGTCAGCCTAACGTCGGCAGTGGGGAAAGTTGTAGAGACAATAATCTGGGACAAAATTAATCAGCCTTTGGGAAAGTATGTGCGAGTAAATGAAAGTCAGCATGGATTTTTTAAAGGCAAATCGTGTTTGACTAACGTGGTCGAGTTCTTTGCTGAAGTAATGGGGAGAGTTGATGAAGGTAGTGAGGTGGATGTGGTGCATGTAGACTTTCAAAACAAGGTACCGCATAAGAGACTTGTTAGCAAAATTAAAGCCCATGTGATTAACGGGACAGTGGCAACAAAGATACAAAATTGGCTAAAGGGCAGAAAGCAGAGAGTAAAAGTGAATGGATGTTGTTCAGACTGGAGGGAAGTATACAGTGGTGTTCCCCGGGGGTCCTTATTAGGACCACTGCTCTGTTTGATACATATTAATGACCTGGACTTGTGTAAACAGGGCATAATTTCAAAAGTTTGCAGGCGATATGAAACTCGCAAATGTCGTAAACAATGAGGAGGATAGTAACAGTCCATTATAAAAGATGTAATAGCAGAGCACCTGGAAAACAGTGACAGGATCGGACAAAGTCACCTTGGATTTACAAAAGGAAAATCGTGCTTGATTAATCCACTGGAATTTTTTGAGGATGTAACTGGTAGAATAGATAAGGGAGAACCAGTGAATGTTGTGCATTTGGACTTTCAGAAGGCTTTCGATAGGGTCCTGCATAAGAGATTAACGTGTAAAGTTAAGGCACAAGTGATTGGGGGCAAGGTACTGTCTTGGATAGAGAACTGGTTGGCAGGCAGGAAGCAAAGAGTTGGAATAAACGGGTCTTTTTCCGAGTGGCAGGCAGTGACTAGTGGGGTAACGCAGGGATTGGTCCTAGGACCCCAACTATTCACAATATATATTAGTGAACTAGACGAGGGAACTAGATGTAATATCTCCAAGTTTGCAGACGACACAACGCTGGGTGGGCGTGTGTGCTGTGAGGAGGATGCCGAGAAACTCCAGTAAGATTTGGGCAAGTTGAGTGATCGGGCAGATGCATGGCAGATGCAGTATAATGTGGATAAATGCGAGGTTATCCACTTTGGTGGCAAAAACAGGAAGGCAGATTATTATCTGAATGGCAATAGATTGGGAGAAGGGGAAGTGCAACGAGACCTGGGTGTCCTTGTGCACCAGTCGCTGAAGGTAAGCATGCAGGTGCAGCAGGCGATTAAGAAGGCAAATGGTATGTTGGCCTTCGTAGCGAGAGGGTTTGAGTACAGGAACAAGGATGTCTTGCTGCAGTTGTACAGGGCCTTGGTGAGACCACACCTTGAGCATTGTGTGCAGTTTTGGTCACCTTATCTGAGGAAGGATGTTCTTGCCACGGAGGGAGTGCAGCGAAGATTCACCAGACTGATACCTGAGATGGCAGGAATGACGTATGAGGAGAGATTGGGTCGATTGGGCTTATACTCGCTGGAGTTTAGAAGAATGAAAGGGGATCTCATTGAATCTTATAAAATTCTAACAGGACTAGACAGACTAGATGCGGGAAGGATGTTCCCGATGGTGGGGGAGTCCAGAACCAGGGGTCACAAGCCAAGGATAAGGGGTAAGCCATTTAGGACAGAGATGAGGAGGAATTTCTTCACCCAGAGAATGGTGAACCTGTGGAATTCTCTACCACAGAAGGCAGTGGAGGCCAATTCATTAAATATCATCAAGAACGAGTTAGATATATTTCTTAAGGCTAAAGGGATCAAGGGATATGGGGAGAAAGCAGGGACATGGTACTGAGTTTGGATGATCAGCCATGATCGCATTGAATGGCGGAGCAGGCTCGAGGGGCCGAATGGCCTACTCCTGCTCCTACCTTCTATGTTTCTATGTTTCTAACAGACTTCAGAAGGACATAGACAGACTGGTGAAATGGTCAAACAAATGATAGACAATATTTAATGCAGAGAAGTGTTTAGTGATACATTTTGGTAGGAAGAATGAGGAGAGGCAATATGAATTAAATGGTATAATTTTAAAGGTGTGCAGCAACAAAGAGACCCCTGGGGGTGTGTGTACACAATTGTTTGAAAGTGGCAGGACAAGTTGAGAAGACTGTTAAAATAATATGTGATCCTTGGCTTTATTAATACAGGAATAGAGTACAAAAGCAAGGAGGTTATGCTAAACCTTTATAAATCACTGGTTAGGCCTCAGCTGGAGGATTGTGTTCAATTCTGGGCACCACACTTTAGGAAGGATGTCAAGGCCTTCGACAGGGTGCAGAAGAAATTTAGTTGAATGGTACCAGGGACGAGGGACTTCAGTCATGTGAAGAGACTGGAGAAACTGGGGTTGTTCTCCTTAGAGCAGAGCAGGTTAAGAGGAAATTTGACAGACGTGTTCAAAATCATGAATGTTTTTGATCAAATAAATGAGGAGAAACTGTTTCGAATGGCAGAAGGGTTGGTAACCAAAGGACACAGATTGAAGGTGATTGGCCAAAGAACCAGAGGCGACATGAGGAAACATTTTTTACACAGCGAGTTGTTGTGACCTGGAATGCGCTGCCTGAAAGGGCGGTGGAAGCAGATTCAATAGTAACATTCCAAAGAGTATTGGATAAATAGTTCAAGGGAAAAATAAGCAAGGCTGTGGGGAAAGAGCAGGGGACTGGGATAAATAGGATAGCTCTACCAAAGATGGGCCGAATGGCCTCCTTTTGTTCTGTATCATTCTATGATCACAAAAAATAAGCATTTTATTAAGAGTGTCTAATCCTCCACCTGTGAGTAGTCGGATTTCAAATCACTGAAAATGATTTTAAAACTGAACTAAACCATTTACTAAATAACAACAGAAAAGGCTGGAGAAACTCAGCAGGCCAGGGCAGCATCAGTGGAGTGAGAAACGGAGTTAACGTTTCAGGTCGAAGACCCTTCGTCAGAACTGGAAAAAAGCAGGAAAAGGGATAGATTTTAAAGCAAGTTGGGGCTGGGAAAAGGGGGCGGGGATGAAAGAACAAACAGGAAGGTCAGAGATAGGATAGAAAACAGGAGAGATAAAGAGAGATTGAGAGATATTCAAGGAATAAAGGATGGCTCTAAATGAAGTGTGAATGGCGCTGGTAGAATGAAGGACAGCTGCCATGTGGGAGGGAAGGAAAAAGCCCAGACGAAAGTGTGGATTATAAAAAAAAGAGTATATAGGGGCCGAGGTTATGATCTGAAATTGTTGAACTCTATGTTGAGTCCAGAGAGCTGTAGAGTGCCTAATCGAAAGATGAGGTGCTGTTCCTCGAACTTACGCTGAGCTTCCGTGGAGCAATGCAAGAGGCTGAGGACGGTGAGGTCAGAGTGGGAATGGAGCGGTGAATTAAAATGACAGGCGACTGGAAGGTCGGGGTCCCCCTTACGGACTGAATGGAGGTGTTCTGCAAAGCGGTCACCCAATCTGTGTTTGGTCTCCCCAATGTAGAGGAGACCACATCGTGAGCAGCGAATACAGTATACTAGATTGCAAGAAGTACAAGTAAATCGCTGTTTCACCTGGAAGGGGTGTTTGGGGCCCTGGACAGTGGGAAGATGGGAGGTATAATGGAATGTGTTGCATCTCCTACGCTTGCACGGGAAGGTGCCGGGTGAAGGGGAAGGGTTGCTATCATAAACCTTTTACTAGGTTCACTGGTATAAACTAGTCAGTTTCTTTGTAAATTAAATATCTTTTAATATTTAAAAACTGTTAAAACGTGCCTACCATTGTCTGTGCCCCTAAAAAACCGGGTTCAATTTGAAGAGCTTCCTCAAACAGGTACAATCAACGGAAACTCGCCAGGCTCGTTATCCCGATCTGGCGGTGGGGCCAGTTTTATGGGTGGGTTCGATAAATGGAACAACACCCAAAAGCTCAGAGGGACTTGGACTTTGAGCTTCGAGCAGCGTAAGGAGATGAGAGCTACATGCTTACAACTGTTCCTGATAAGTCCTCCGGTGAGTATCTGTCTGTACCAGTGTAAGAATCCTGAGAAATCCCCATTTCAGATTCCCACTAGCTAACATGGACGAAATGAAATAAACATTATTTTAGGTTGGTATTATGTAACTGTTAGTCAATGCTCGCCGATTCTTGAATAATCATGTTTATAAACCAGTGTAATATGCCTTGGGTAGACCCGGTTAGATTGTAAAATGGAAGAAAGAGGCCTTGGGCCTGCTTGACCAAATATTAAAGGTGCAGACTTTAACAAGCCTTGTTAGCAAAGCGACAGACAGTCTGAGAAAAGCTGAGAGAATTAATGGAATTCCAGAGACTGAGATACGAGGCAGGGACTGTAAGATTGTTATGAATTACATGTTAGTTGTTTTTTATGAATTCTTGTTTTAATATCTTATAACCAATAATATCTTATAATCGTCAGTAAGAGATCCATAATCGTGTGTAAGGAATAAATGTAGAAGTTTGAAATCATCAACTGTATTCAATGATAACCTGAATGATGTGTAACATGTAACCCTTTTTCTTATGCTTAAAAGTCTGTGAGGAAGCTGTAACCAGACAGCCTGGGGTGAGAAAGACATTGCCATGGTCGAAAAGCCTGCAGTTAGCCTGGGAACCAAGGTCAGATGCAGTTACCATTGTGCTGAAATGTTAGAACATCCGCAGTGAATTATAAAAACAAAGGCCAACAGCAGGGGCCGTATCTCAACCTGTGGAGACATATTCCTTTAGTATTGCCATAAATACCCCAGATAAAACCGCATGGACCACCCAGCATTGACATCGGTACCGGCTACGGACATGACAATGGCACACCCAGCCCAGTCGACCCTGCAAAGTCCTCCTCACGAACATCTGGGGACTTGTGCCAATATTGGGAGAGCTGTTCCACAGACAAGTCAAGCAACAGCCTGACATACTCATACTCACAGAATCATACCTTTCAGTCACTGTCCCAAACTCCTCCATCGCCACCCCTGGGCATTTCCTGTCCCACCGGCAGGACAGACCCACCAGGAGTGGAGGCATTGTGGTATACTGTCGTGAAGGATTGGTCCTGGGAGTCCTCAATATTGACACTGGACCCCATGAAGTCTCATGGCTTTAGGTAAAGCATGGTCAAGGAAATCTCCTGATTAACACCTACCGCCCTCCCTCAGCTGATGAATCAGTACTCCTCCATGTTGAACACCACTTGGGGGAAGCACTGAGAGTAGCAAGGGCACAGAATGTACTCTGGGTGGAGGACTTCAATGTCCATCACCAAGAGTGCCTCAGTATCTCCTCTACTGACCGAGCTGGCTAAGTCCTGAAGGATGCAGCTGCCAGTCAGGGCCTGTGACATGTGGTGAGAGAACCAACATGAGGGAAAAACCTACTTGACCTTGTTCTCACCAAACTACCTGTCTCAGATGCATCTGTCCATGACAGCATTGGCAGCAGTGACCACTGCACAGTCATCGTGGAGTCGAAATCCCATCTTCACACAGATAACACCATCCATCGTGTTGTGTGGCACTACCACCGTGCTAAATGGGATAGATTCAGAACAGATCAAGCAGCTCAAAACTGGGCATCCATGAGGTGTTGTGAGCCATCAGCAGCAGCAGAATTGTATTCCACCACAATCAGTAACCTCATGGCCCGACATATCCCTCAGTCTACCATTACCATCAAGCCAGGGGACCAACCCTTGTTCAATGAGGAGTGTAGAAGAGCATGCCAGGAGCAGCAGTAGGTGTACCGAAAAATGAGGTGCCAACCTGGGGAAGCTGCAACATGGGACTACATGCATGTTAAAAAGCAGAAGCAGCATGCTATAGGGAGGGCTAAGCGATCCCACAATCAGCGGATCAGATCAAAGCTCTGCAGTTCTGCCACATCTAGTCATGAATGGTCGTGGACCATTAAACAACTAACGGGAGAAGGAGGCTCCGTGAATATCCCTATCTTGTTGGTGAACCTGTGGAATTCTCTCCCACAGAAGGCAGTTGAGGCCAATTCATTAAATATATTCAAGAAGGAGTTAGATATATTTCTTAAGGCTAAAGGGATCAAGGGATATGGGCAGAAAGCAAGGACAGGGTACTGAATTTGGATGATCAGCCATGATCTCATTAAATGGCAGAACAGGCTCGAGGGGCCACATGGCCTACTCCTGCTCCTATCTTCTATGTTTTTATGTTTCTATCTTCAAGAATGGTGGAGCCCAGTACGTGAGTCCAAAAGACAAGGCTGAAGCGTTTGTAACAATCTTCAGCCAGAAGTGCCTAGTGGATGATCCATATCGGCCTTTTCCTGAGGTCCCCACCATCTCAGAAGCCCGTCTTCAGCCAATTCACTCCATGTGGTAGCAAGAAACGGCTGTGTGCACTGCAATTAGCGATGGGCCATGAATACTGGCCTTGCAAGCGACGCCCACACCCCATAAAAATGAATTAAAAAAAATACAGGGAAGGTTATGGGCCCTGTCAACATCCCATCCGTTGTGCTGAAGACTTGTGCTCCAGAACTAACCGTGCTTCTAGGCAAGCTGTTCCAGTACACCTACAACACTGGCATCTATCGGACAATGCAGAAAACTGCCGCGGTATGTTTTGTCCAGAAAAAGCAGTACAAATCCAACCCGGCCAATTAACTCAATCTCCAATAACTTAAAGTTACCACCCATGTCTCACCTGCTGACTCCCCAAAGCCTTTCCAGCATCGACAAGGCACAAGTCGGGTGTGTGATGGAATACTCTCCACTTGCCTGGATGAGTGCAGCTCCAACAACACTCAAGTAGCTTGACACATTCCAGGACAAAGCAGCCCGCTTGATTGGCACCCCATCCACCACCTTAAACATTCACTCCCTCAACCACCGGTGTACCCTGGCTGCAGTGTGTACCATCTGCAAGATGCACTGCAGCAATTCACCAAGGCTTATTCGGCAGCACCTTGCAAATTCGTGACCTCTTCCACCTAGAAGGACAAGGGGAGCAGGCGCATGCGAACACCACCACCTCCAAGTTACCACCCATGTCACACACCATCCTGACTTGGAAGTATATTGTCGTTTCTTCATCGTCACTGGGTCAAAATCCTGGAACATCCTACCGAACATCACTGTGGGAGTACCTTCACCTCACGGACTGCAACGGTTCAAAAGGTGGCTCACCATCACCTTCTCAAGGGCAATTAGGGATGGGCAATAAATGCTGGCCTTGCCAGCGATGCTCACATCCCATAAACACATTTTAAAAAGAGTCTTCATGGTCAAAAACAGATGATGTAAGAGTGTCATCAGACCAAAAGCCTGCGTAAGTCAGGGTGATACCAACATGGCATCTTTATGATTGGATTTTGTGTTTGGGTGTCAGTCAGTCATTGGTTCAGGAGTGCTCCATAGGTTTTGAATGAGAGTAATGGTATTAGAAGGAGTTCTTAACAGCCACAAATTGGAGAAGATTCCAGGAGTAGGAGATTTCAGGAATAGAACATTTCAGGAGCAGGAGATTCCAGGAGTAGGAGATTCCAGGAGTAGAAGATTCCAGGAGTAGGAGATTCCAGGAGTAGGAGATTCCAGGAGTAGGAGATATCAGGAGTAGAACATTTCAGGAGTAGGAGATTCCAGGAGTAGGAGATTCCAGGAGTAGAAGATTCCAGGAGTAGGAGATTCCAGGAGTAGGAGATTCCAGGAGTAGGAGATTCCAGGAGTAGAAGATTCCAGGATTGGAGATTCCAGGAGTAGAAGATTCCAGGAGTAGGAGATTCCAGGAGTAGAAGATTCCAGGAGTAGAAGATTCCAGGAGTAGGAGATTCCAGGAGTAGGAGATTCCAGGAGTAGGAGATTCCAGGAGTAGGAGATTCCAGGAGTAGGAGATTCCAGGAGTAGGAGATTCCAGGAGTAGGCGACTTCAGGAGTAGAAGATTCCAGGAGTAGGTGATTCCAGGAGTAGAATATTCCAGGAGTAGGAGATTCCAGGAGTAGGAGATTCCAGGAGTAGAAGATTCCAGGAGTAGGAGATTCCAGGAGTAGGAGATTTCAGGAGTAGAGGATTTCAGGAGTAGAAGATTCCAGGAGTAGAAGATTCCAGGAGTAGGAGATTCCAGGAGTAGAAGATTCCAGGAGTAGAAGATTCCAGGAGTAGGAGATTCCAGGAGTAGAAGATTCCAGGAGTAGAAGATTCCAGGAGTAGGAGATTCCAGGAGTAGGAGATTCCAGGAGTAGGAGATTCCAGGAGTAGGAGATTTCAGGAGTAGAGGATTCCAGGAGTACGAGATTCCAGGACTAGAAGATTCCAGGAGTAGGAGATTTCAGGAGTAGAAGATTCCAGGAGTAGGAGATTTCAGGAGTAGAAGATTCCAGGAGTAGGAGATTCCAGGAGTAGAAGATTCCAGGAGTAGAAGATTCCAGGAGTAGGAGATTTCAGGAGTAGAAGATTCCAGGAGTAGAAGATTCCAGGAGTAGGAGATTCCAGGAGTAGGAGATTCCAGGAGTAGGAGATTCCTGGAGTAGAAGATTCCAGGAGTAGGAGATTCCAGGAGTAGAAGATTCCAGGAGTAGATGATTCCAGGAGTAGGAGATTCCAGGAGTAGGAGATTCCAGGAGTAGGAGATTCCAGGAGTAGAAGGTTCCAGGAGTAGAAGATTCCAGGAGTAGGAGATTCCAGGAGTAGAAGATTCCAGGAGTAGAAGATTCCAGGAGAAGGAGATTCCAGGAGTAGAAGATTCCAGGAGTAGAAGATTCCAGGAGTAGGAGATTCCTGGACTAGGAGATTCCAGGAGTAGGAGATTCCAGGAGTAGGAGATTCCAGGAGTAGAAGATTCCAGGAGTAGAAGATTTCAGGAGTAGGAGATTCCTGGAGTAACAGATTCCAGGAGTAGAAGATTTCAGGAGTAGGAGATTCCTGGAGTAGGAGATTCCAGGAGTAGAAGATTCCAGGAGTAGAAGATTCCAGGAGTAGGAGATTCCAGGAGTAGGAGAGTCCAGGAGTAGGAGATTCCAGGAGTAGGAGATTCCAGGAGTAGGAGATTCCAGGAGTAGAAGATTCCAGGAGTAGGAGATTCCTGGACTAGGAGATTCCAGGAGTAGGAGATTCCAGGAGTAGGAGATTCCAGGAGTAGAAGATTCCAGGAGTAGAAGATTTCAGGAGTAGGAGATTCCTGGAGTAGGAGATTCCAGGAGTAGAAGATTTCAGGAGTAGGAGATTCCAGGAGTAGGAGATTCCAGGAGTAGGAGATTCCAGGAGTAGAAGATTCCAGAAGTAGGAGATTCCAGGAGTAGGAGATTCCAGGAGTAGGAGCTTCCAGGAGTAGGAGATTCCAGGAGCAGGAGATTCCAGGAGTAGGAGATTCCAGGAGTAGAAGATTTCAGGAGTAGGAGATTCCAGGAGTAGAAGATTCCAGGAGTAGGAGATTCCAGGAGTTGAAGATTCCAGGAGTAGGAGATTCCAGGAGCAGGAGATTCCAGGAGTAGGAGATTCCAGGTGTAGGAGATTTCAGGAGTAGAGGATTTCAGGAGCAGAAGATTCCAGGAGCAGGAGATTCCAGGAGTAGGAGATTCCAGGAGTAGGAGATTCCAGGAGTAGGAGATTCCAGGAGTAGGAGATTCCAGGAGTAGAAGATTTCAGGAGTAGGAGATTCCAGGAGTAGGAGATTCCAGGAGTAGGAGATTCCAGGAGTAGGAGATTCCAGGAGTAGAAGATTCCAGGAGTAGGAGATTCCAGGAGTAGAAAATTCCAGGAGTAGAAGATTCCAGGAGTAGGAGATTTCAGGAGTAGAAGATTCCAGGAGTAGGAGATTCCAGGAGCAGGAGATTCCAGGAGTAGAAGATTCCAGGAGTAGAAGATTCCAGGAGCAGGAGATTTCAGGAGTAGAGGATTTCAGGAGCAGAAGATTTCAGGAGTAGGAGATTCCAGGAGTAGGAGATTCCAGGAGTAGGAGATTCCAGGAGTAGGAGATTCCAGGAGTAGAAGATTCCAGGAGTAGGAGATTCCAGGAGTAGAAGATTTCAGGAGTAGGAGATTCCAGGAGTAGGAGATTCCAGGAGTAGGAGATTCCAGGAGTAGGAGATTCCAGGAGTAGAAGATTCCAGGAGTAGGAGATTCCAGGAGTAGAAAATTCCAGGAGTAGAAGATTCCAGGAGTAGGAGATTTCAGGAGTAGGAGATTCCAGGAGTAGGAGATTCCAGGAGCAGCAGATTCCAGGAGTAGAAGATTCCAGGAGTAGAAGATTCCAGGAGCAGGAGATTCCAGGTGTAGGAGATTCCAGGAGTCGAAGATTCCAGGAGTAGCAGATTCCAGGAGTAGAAGATTCCAGGAGTAGGAGATTCCAGGAGTAGGAGATTTCAGGAGTAGAGGATTTCAGGAGTAGAAGATTCCAGGAGTAGGAGATACAAGTAGCAGGAGATTTCAGGAGTAGGAGATTCCAGGAGTAGAAGATTCCAGGAGTAGGAGATTCCAGAAGTAGGAGATTCCAGGAGTAGGAGATTCCAGGAGTAGGAGATTCCAGGAGTAGAAGATTCCAGGAGTAGGAGATTCCAGGAGTAGAAGATTCCAGGAGTTGAAGATTGCAGGTGTAGGAGATTCCAGGAGTAGAAGATTCCAGGAGTAGGAGATTCCAGGAGTAGGAGATTCCAGGAGTAGTAGATTCCAGGAGTAGGAGATTCCAGGAGTAGAAGATTCCACGAGTAGGAGATTCCAGGAGTAGAAGATTCCACGAGTACGAGATTTCAGGAGTAGAAGATTCCTGGAGTAGGATATTCCAGGAGTAGGAGATTCCAGGAGTAGAAGATTCCAGGAGTAGGAGATTCCTGGAGTAGGAGATTCCAGGAGTAGGAGATTGCAGGAGTAGAAGATTCCAGGAGTGGAAGATTCCAGGAGTAGAAGATTCCAGGAGTAGAAGATTCCAGGAGTAGGAGATTCCAGGAGTAGGAGATTCCAGGAGTAGGAGATTCCAGGAGTAGAAGATTCCAGGAGTAGGAGATTCCAGGAGTTGAAGATTCCAGGAGTTGAAGATTCCAGGTGTAGGAGATTCCAGGAGTAGGAGATTCCAGGAGTAGAAGATTCCAGGAGTAGGAGATTCCAGGAGTAGAAGATTCCAGGAGTAGGAGATTCCAGGAGTAGAAGATTCCAGGAGGACGAGATTTCAGGAGTAGAAGATTCCTGGAGTAGGAGATTCCAGGAGTAGGAGATTCCAGGAGTAGAAGATTCCAGGAGTAGGAGATTCCTGGAGTAGGAGATTCCAGGAGTAGGAGATTCCAGGAGTAGAAGATTCCAGGAGTGGAAGATTCCAGGAGTAGAAGATTCCAGGAGTAGAAGGTTCCAGAAGTAGGAGATTGCAGGAGTAGAAGATTGCAGGAGTGGAAGATTCCAGGAGTAGAAGATTCCAGGAGTAGATGATTCCAGGAGTAGGAGATTCCTGGACTAGGAGATTCCAGGAGTAGGAGATTCCAGGAGTAGGAGATTCCAGGAGTAGGAGATTCCAGGAGTAGGAGATTCCAGGAGTAGAAGATTTCAGGAGTAGGAGATTCCTGGAGTAGGAGATTCCAGGAGTAGAAGACTTCAGGAGTAGGAGATTCCAGGAGTAGGAGATTCCAGGAGTAGGAGATTCCAGGAGTAGAAGATTCCAGAAGTAGGAGATTCCAGGAGTAGGAGATTCCAGGAGTAGGAGCTTCCAGGAGTAGGAGATTCCAGGAGCAGGAGATTCCAGGAGCAGGAGATTCCAGGAGTAGAAGAATTCAGGAGTAGGAGATTCCAGGAGTAGAAGATTCCAGGAGTAGGAGATTCCAGGAGTAGAAGATTCCAGGAGTAGGAGATTCCAGGAGCAGGAGATTCCAGGAGTAGGAGATTCCAGGAGTAGGAGATTTCAGGAGTAGAGGATTTCAGGAGTAGAAGATTCCAGGAGTAGGAGATTTCAGGAGTAGGAGATTCCAGGAGTAGGAGATTCCAGGAGTAGAAGATTCCAGGAGTAGGAGATTCCAGGAGTAGAAGATTTCAGGAGTAGGAGATTCCAGGAGTAGCAGATTCCAGGAGTAGGAGATTCCAGGAGTAGGAGATTCCAGGAGTAGAACATTCCAGGAGTAGAAAATTCCAGGAGTAGAAGATTCCAGGAGTAGGAGATTTCAGGAGTAGAAGATTCCAGGAGTAGGAGATTCCAGGAGTAAGAGATTCCAGGAGTAGAAGATTCCAGGAGCAGGAGATTCCAGGAGTAGGAGATTCCAGGAGTAGAAGATTCCAGGAGTAGCAGATTCCAGGAGTAGAAGATTCCAGGAGTAGAAGATTTCAGGAGTAGGAGATTTCAGGAGTAGAGGATTTCAGGAGTAGAAGATTCCAGGAGTAGGAGATACCAGGAGCAGGAGATTTCAGGAGTAGGAGATTCCAGGAGTAGAACATTCCAGGAGTAGGAGATTCCAGGCGTAGGAGATTCCAGGAGTAGGAGATTCCAGGAGTAGGAGATTCCAGGAGTAGAAGATTCCAGGAGTAGGAGATTCCAGGAGTAGAAGATTCCAGGAGTTGAAGATTCCAGGTGTAGGAGATTCCAGGAGTAGGAGATTCCAGGAGTAGAAGATTCCAGGAGTAGGAGATTCCAGGAGTAGTAGATTCCAGGAGTAGTAGATTCCAGGAGTAGGAGATTCCAGGAGTAGAAGATTCCAGGAGTAGGAGATTCCAGGAGTAGAAGATTCCAGGAGTAGGAGATTCCTGGAGTAGGAGATTCCAGAAGTAGGAGATTGCAGGAGTAGAAGATTGCAGGAGTGGAAGATTCCAGGAGTAGAAGATTCCAGGAGTAGATGATTCCAGGAGTAGGAGATTCCAGGAGTAGGAGATTCCAGGAGTAGGAGATTCCAGGAGTAGAAGATTCCAGGAGTAGGAGATTCCAGGAGTAGAAGATTCCAGGAGTAGGAGATTCCAGGAGTAGAAGATTCCAGGAGTTGAAGATTCCAGGTGTAGGAGATTCTAGGAGTAGGAGATTCCAGGAGTAGAAGATTCCAGGAGTAGGAGATTCCAGGAGTAGAAGATTCCAGGAGTAGGAGATTCCTGGAGTAGGAGATTCCAGGAGTAGAAACTTCAGGAGTAGGAGATTCCAGGAGTAGGAGATTCCAGGAGTAGGAGATTCCAGGAGTAGAAGATTCCAGGAGTAGGAGATTCCTGGAGTAGGAGATTCCAGAAGTAGGAGATTGCAGGAGTAGAAGATTGCAGGAGTGGAAGATTCCAGGAGTAGAAGATTCCAGGAGTAGATGATTCCAGGAGTAGGAGATTCCAGGAGTAGGAGATTCCAGGAGTAGGAGATTCCAGGAGTAGAAGATTCCAGGAGTAGGAGATTCCAGGAGTAGAAGATTCCAGGAGTAGGAGATTCCAGGAGTAGAAGATTCCAGGAGTTGAAGATTCCAGGTGTAGGAGATTCTAGGAGTAGGAGATTCCAGGAGTAGAAGATTCCAGGAGTAGAAGGTTCCAGGAGTAGGAGATTCCAGGAGTAGGAGATTCCAGGAATAAAAGATTCCAGGAGTAGGAGATTCCAGGAGTAGAAGATTCCAGGCGTAGGAGATTCCTGGAGTAGGAGATTCCAGGAGTAGAAGATTCCAGGAGTAGGAGATTCCAGGAGTAGAAGATTCCAGGAGTATGAGATTTCAGGAGTAGAAGATTCCTGGAGTAGGAGATTCCAGGAGTAGGAGATTCCAGGAGTAGAAGATTCCAGGAGTAGGAGATTCCTGGAGTAGGAGATTCCAGGAGTAGGAGATTCCAGGAGTAGAAGATTCCAGGAGTGGAAGATTCCAGGAGTAGAAGATTCCAGGAGTAGAAGGTTCCAGGAGTAGGAGATTCCAGGAGTAGGAGATTCCAGGAATAAAAGATTCCAGGAGTAGGAGATTCCAGGAGTAGAAGATTCCAGGCGTAGGAGATTCCTGGAGTAGGAGATTCCAGGAGTAGAAGATTCCAGGAGTAGGAGATTCCAGGAGTAGAAGATTCCAGGAGTACGAGATTTCAGGAGTAGAAGATTCCTGGAGTAGGAGATTCCAGGAGTAGGAGATTCCAGGAGTAGAAGATTCCAGGAGTAGGAGATTCCTGGAGTAGGAGATTCCTGGAGTAGGAGATTCCAGGAGTAGAAGATTCCAGGAGTGGAAGATTCCAGGAGTAGAAGATTCCAGGAGTAGAAGGTTCCAGGAGTAGGAGATTCCAGGAGTAGGAGATTCCAGGAATAAAAGATTCCAGGAGTAGGAGATTCCAGGAGTAGAAGATTTCAGAGACACAGTGGGAGAATTCAGGAAGAAACAAGGAGACCCCGGGAGACGAGAAGAGATGAGAGACAAGAGACACAGGGTGCAGCTTACTCACAGTTGCGGCTTGTACCCATAGTGTGAGTGGTAATATAAGTCTCAATTATACTGTGTAACTGCTGATTGAATACACTAGTGAATGAAGTCTTGCTTGTGCTGAATAAAGTTAAATCACTGTCCCCAATACGGGTCAACCTTGAATCATTTGGAACCAGTGTTCCTCTGAACATAACATAAGAACATAAGATATAGGAGCAGGAGGAGGTCATTTGGCCCCTCGAGCCTGCTCCACCATTCAGTAAGATCATGGCTGATCTGATCTTGGCCTCAACTCCCTTCCCTGCCCGCTCCCCTTAACCCTTGATTCCCTTCTCGTTCAAAAATCTGTCAATCTCCACCTTAAATATATTCAATGACCCAGCATCCACTGCTCTCTGGGGAAGAGAATTCCAAAGATTCACGACCCTCAGAGAGAAGAAATTCTTTCTCATCTCAGTTTTAAATCGAGGACTCCTTATTCTGAAATTATGCCCCCTAGTTCTAGATTCCCCCACAAGGGGAAACATCCTTTCTGCATCTACCCTGTCAAGCCCCTTCAGCGTCTTATATGTTTCAGTAAGATCCCCTCTCATTCTTCTAAACCCCAATGAGTATCGGCCCAACCTGCTCAACCTTTCCTCATAAGACAATCCTTTCAACTCAGGAATCAACCTCGTGAACCTTCTCTGAACTGCCTCCAATGCAAGTATATCCTTCGTTAAATAAGGAGACCAAAACTGTATGCAGTACTCCAGGTGTGGTCTCACCAATGCCCTGTACAGTTGTAACAGGACTTCCCTACTTTTATACTCCATTCCCTTTGCAATAAAGGCCAACATTCCATTTGCCTTTCTAATTTCTTGCTGTATCTGCATGCTAACTTTTTGTGATTCATGTACAAGGTCCCCCAGATCCCTCTGTACCTCAGCATTTTGTAATCTCTCCCCATTTAAATAATAATGTGCTTTTTTATTTTTCCTACCAAAGTGGATAACCTCGCATTTTCCCACATTATACTCCATCTGCCAGATTTTTGCCCACTCACTTAGCCTATCTATATTCCTTTGGAGATTCTTTGCGTCCTCCATACAATTTGCTTTCCCACCTACCTTTGTATCATCAGCAAATTTGGCTACATTACACTCGGTCCCCTCATCCAAGTCATTAATATAGATTGTAAATAGTTGAGGCCCCAGCACTGATCCCTGCGGCACCACACTAGTTACAGTTTGCCAACCTGAAAATGACCCATTTATCCCGACTGTTTTCTGTTAGTTAGCCAATCCTCTATCCATGTTAATATATAACTCCCAACCCTGTGAGCTCTTATGTTATGTAGTAACCTTTTATACGGCACCTTATAGACTGCCTTCTGGAAATCCAAATACACAGCATGTACTAGTTCACCTTTATCAACCCTGCTCATTACATCCTCAAAGAACTCCAGAAAATTTGTCAAACATGATTTCCCTTTCATAAAACCATGCTGACTCTGCTTGACTATATTATGATTTTCTAAATGTCCTGTTACCACTTCCTTAATGATGGACTTCAGCATTTTCCCAATGACAGATGTCAGGCTAACTGGTTGATAGTTGCCTGCTTTCTGTCTCCCTCCTTTCTTAAATAGGAGTGTTACATTTGTGGTTTTCCAGTCCGCTGGGACCTCTCCAGAATCCAGGGAATTTTGGTAGATTACAAAAAATGCATCCACTATCTCTGCAGCCACCTCTTTTAAGACTTTGGGATGCAGGCCATTGGGTCCAGGGGACTTGTCCACCTTTAGTCCCATTAGTTTGCCTAGTACTTTCTCTCTAGAGATAGTGATTGTTTTAAGTCCCCCGCCCACCCAAATAGCCCCTTGATTATCCATTATTGGGATGCTTTTAGTGTATTCTACCATGAAGACCGATACAAAATATTTGTTCAAAGTCGCTGCTATTTCCCTGTTTCCCATTATTAATTACCCAGACTCATCCTCTAGGGGACCAATGTTTACTTTAGCTCCTCTCTTCCCTTTATATACCTGTAGACGCTCTTACTGTCTGTTTTTATATTTCTTGCTAACTTACTCTCAGAAGCTATCTTCTCTCTCTTTGTCATCTTTTTAGTCGTCCTTTGCTCATTTTTGTACATTTCCCTATCCTTTGGCCTTCCACTATTCTTCGCAACATTGTATGTTTTTGTTTTCAATTTGATACCATCCTTTACTTCCTTAGTTCACCACGGATGGTTCATCCTTCTCTTAGAGTCTTTCTTTCTCACTGGAATATATCTTTGCTGAGAGTTATGAAATATCTCCTTAAATGTTTGCCACTGCTTTTCTACAGTCTTACCCTGTCATATATTTTCCCAGTCCACTTTAACCAAGTCTGCTTTCATACCTTTGTAATTACCTTTATTTAAGTTCAGGACACAAGTTTGAGACCTAGATTTCTCACCCTAAAACTGAATTTGAAACTCTAAAATGCTATCATCACTTCCCAAGAGGATCCTTCACTACGAGATCATTAATTAAGCTAGCCTCGTTACACATTACCAGATATAAAATAGTCTTCTCCCTGGTTAGTTCCACAACGTATTGTTCCAAGAAACTGTAAAGTATGTGACTATACTTAATCCAATAATGAGGAGACAGCTTGGAAGGTTCAACTTAGGTCTTTACTTCATACCAACAGGCGGGAACTGAGGGGAGATCAGTACCCACAGTACTATTTATACCCCTATGGCCAGGAGTGGTACTACGGTATCACTACGCCCTACAAAGTAGTGCTGCCCTGGCCATAGGTTTAAAGTAACATACATAATACATACACAACAGAAACCATCCCGTGTACACTCTAAGGACTCTTCCTCAAGTCTACCTTTGTCAGTTTGCTTTGTCCAATCAATATGAATGGCTGCAGGGCATTCTGAAGGGAGAGGGTGAACAGTCAGAGGTCGTGGTTCACATTGGGACTAACAACATGGGTTGGAGGAGGGATGAGGCCCTGCAGCAAGAATTTAGGGAGCTAGGTAGCAGATTAAAGAGCAGGACCTCAAAGGTTGTAATCTCTGGATTGCTCCTGGTGCCACGTGCTAGTGAGTATAGGAATAGGAGGATAGAGCAGAGGAATGTGTGGCTAAAGAGTTGGTGCAGGAGGGAGGGCTTTAGTTTCCTGGATCACTGGGCCTGCTTCTGGGGAAGGTGGGACTTGTACAAGTCGGACGGGTTGCACCTGAACCAGAACGGGACAAATATCCTTGCGGGGAGGTTTGCTAGCACTGTTGGGAGGGGTTTTAAACTAACTTGGCAGGGGGATGGGATACAGAGTGGAGCTATAATAAGGGGTGATGTACAGCCAAATATAGAGGAAAAAGCAAGTCAGCTTGGAAGGCAGAGCAAATATGTAACGGCACAAGGGAGTAGGACAAGGCTGGATGGCATTTATTTTAATGCAAGGAGTCTTGCGAATAAGGTGGATGAACTGAAGGTGTTGATGAACACATGGGAGTATGATATTGTCGCTATCATGGAGACATGGTTGAGGGAGGGGCAAGACTGGCAGCTCAATATTCCGGGGTATAGAATCTTCAGGCGAGACAGGGGGGGGTGTGGGTAAAGAGGAGGCGGTGTCGCAATATTAATTAAGGAGTCAATTACTGCTGTAAGGAGGGATGATATATTAACAGGTTCCTCTAATGAGGCCATATGGGTAGAACTTAAAAACAAAAAGGGGGCAAGCACTTTGCTGGGAGTGTACTATAGGCCCCCAAACAGTCAGGGGGAGATAGAGGAACAGATATGTAGGCAAATCTCAGAGAAATGTGCAAATAATAGGGTAATGATAGTGGGGGATTTGAACTTCCCCAATATTAACTGGGATAGTCAGAGTGTGAAAGGCTTAGAGTGTGCAGAATTCTTAAAGTGCATCCAGGAGAGCATTTTGAGCCAGCATGTAGAAAGTCCTACAAGAGAGGGGGTGGTACTGGACCTAATTCTAGGGAATGTGGCCGGGCAAGTGGTAGAAGTGTTAATAGGTGAGCACTTTGGTGACAGTGACCATAATTCGGTGAGATTTAAGGTAGTCATGGAAAAGGACAGAGATGGACCGGAAATAAAGGTTCTAAATTGGGGGAAGGCCGATTTTAATATGATAAGGCAGGATCTGGCCAAAGTGGACTGGGATCAGCTACTTGTAGGAAAATCCACATCGGAGCAATGGGAGTCTTTCAGAAAGGAAATTGAGAGAATACAATGGCAACATGTTCCCGTAAAGGTCAAGGGTGGGACCAACAAGCCCAGGGAACCTTGGATGTCAAGGGATATATGAGAATGGATTAGGAAAAAAAGGGGGGGCTTTTGGCAGATACAAACGACTAAAGACAGAGGAAGCCCTAGAGTAGTATAAAAAGTGCAGGGGGATACTTAAAAAAGAAATTAGGAGAGCGAGGAGGGGCCATGAAATAACACTGGCGAGCAAAATAAAGGAAAATCCTAAGGTGTTTTATAAGTATACCAGCTGGGGGTGCCCGGCGGTGCCGAGGCTTTTTCGAGGGCATGTTGTTGTGGGAAGAGAGAGAGAGAGTGACTGGGGGGGGGGGGGGAGAGAGAGAGAGAGCGACTGGGGTGGGGGAGAGAGAGAGAGCGACTGGGGGGGAGAGAGAGAGAGAGCAACTGGGGGGGAAGAGAGGCGCGCGACTGGGGTGAGAAGAGGGAGCGCGACTGGGGGGGAAGAGAGAGCGCAACTGGGGGGGGGGTAGAGAGAGAGCGCGACTGGGGGGGGAAGAGAGAGCGCGACTGGGGGGAAGAGAGAGAGTGACTGGGGGGAAGAGAGAGAGCGACTCGGGGGGGAGAGAGAGCGACTGGGGGGGAAGAGAGAGAGCGACTGGGGGGGAAGAGAGAGAGCGATTGGGGGGGGAAGAGAGAGAGCGACTGGGGGGGAAGAGAGAGCGTGACTGGGGGGAGAGAGAGCGACTGGGGGGGGAAGAGAGAGCGCGACTGGGGGGGAGAGAGAGCGACTGGGGGGGAGAGAGAGCGACCTGGGGGGGAGA
>NW_028225179.1:149744784-149925920 GCF_052327205.1 Somniosus microcephalus
CATTTCTAGGTGTTTCCAAAATTTGGTGGCTCTTTTTTGATAGTGATTACTAATGGATATTGGCCAAGTTCTGCCCTGCATGCATTGTTTACGGTTTTCCTTTGAGTCCGGAGGATACTTTTACAGAATTCTGCATGTAGGATCTCAATTGGGTGTTTGTCCCATTTTGCAAATTCTTGTTGTGTTAGCAGTCCCCACACCTCACTGCCATAGAGTGCAATTGGTTCAATTACTGATTTGAAAATTTTGAGCCAAGTGCTAATTGGGATTTCTATTTGGATTGATTTTTTAATGGCATAGAAAGCCTCACCCTCACCACCTCCTCCTCACTCTCACCCCCCTCCCCCTCCTCACCCCCCTCCTCACCCCCTCCTCCTCCTCACCCCACCCCACCCTCCTCCCTCACCCCTCACCCCTCCTCCTCATCTCACCCCCCTCCGCCTCCTCAAACTCACCCCCCTCCTCCTCCTCCTCACCCTCACCCCCCATCCTCCTCACCCTCACCCCATCCTCCTCACCCTCACCCCCATCCTCCTCACCCACCCCCCCTTCTCCCCCCTCCTCCCCCACCTCCCCTCCCCTCCCCTACCCCTCCCCTCCCCTACCCCCCTCCCCTCCTCCCCCACCCAGCCCCCTCCCCCACCCACCCCACACCCTCACCCCCTCCGCACCCTCACCCCCACCCCACCCTCACCCCCTCCTCACCACACCCCCACCCCCTCCTCACCCCACCCCCTCCTCACCCCTCAACCCCCTCCACACCCCCTCCCCTCCTCACCCACACCCCCACCCCCTCCTCAACCCACCCTCCCCCTCCACAACCTCACCCCCTCCCCCTCCTCACCCACCCCCCCCACCCCTCCCACCCTCACCCCCCCACTCCTCAACCCCCTCCCCCTCCACACCCTCACCCCCTCCCACTCACCCCCACACCCCCCTCACCCTCCCCCCCTCACCCCCCTCACCCTCCCCCCCCTCCCCCTCCTCACTCTCACCCCCCTCCCCCTCACCCCCTACCCCTCCTCACTCTCCCCCCCTCCCCCTCCTCACCCCCCTCCTCACCTCCTCCTCCTCCTCACCCTCACCCCCTCCTCCTCACCCCCTCCTCCTCACCCCTCACCCTCCTCACCCTCACCCCCATCCTCCTCACCCTCCCCCCCTCCTCCCCCCACCTCCCCTCCCCCTCCCCTACCCCCCTCCCCCCCCTCACCCCCTCCTTCCCTTCACCTGCACCCCCTCCACACCCTCACCCCCTCCTCACCCTCACCCCCTCCTCACCATCACCCCCACCCCCTCCTCAACCCCACCCCCTCCTCACCCTCACCCCCCTCCTCACCCCCTCCCCCTCCTCAACCTCACCCCCTCCCCCTCCTCACCCTCACCCCCTCCTCATCCTCAACCCCTCCCCCTCCTCACCCTCACCCCCTCCCCTCCTCACCCTCACCCCCCTCCCCCTCACCCCCTCCTCCCCCTCCCCCTCACCCCCCTCCCCCTCCTCACTCTCACCCCCTCCCCCTCCTCACCCCCTCCTCCTCCTCACCCCCTCCTCCTCACCCTCACCCCCTCCTCCTCACCCTCACCCCCCTCCGCCTCCTCAACCTCACCCCCCTCCTCCTCCTCCTCACCCCATCCTCCTCCTCCTCACCCCCATCCTCCTCACCCTCACCCCCCTCCTCCTCACCCTCACCCCCTCCTGCCCCTCCTCCCCTCCCCTTCCCCTCCCCTACGCCCCTCCCTCCACCTCCCCTCCCCTCCCCTACCCCCTTCCTCCCACCCCATCCCCCAACCCCCCTCCCTCTCCCCCTCCCACCTCCACCACCCCTCCCCAACCCCCCTCCCCCCAACCCCCCTCCCTCTCCCCCTCCCATCTCCACCACCCCTCCCCCTCCCCTCCACACCCCCTCCCCCTCCCCCCTACCCCTTCCTCCACTCCTCCCCCCTACCCCTTCCTCCACTCCTCCCCCCCCCTCGCACTTGGAACTGGCCCCCATTGGCTCAGAGGATAAATGCCTCCAGGATTTAATGTCCTTCGGGTACAAAGCAGCCTTGGAGTTGATGGTGTTACTGGAGGGTTTTGTGTGGTTGATGTGGAAGTTGACTCTGTGCTTGTGGTTAATGGGGTAGAAATTGGACCTCATTGTCCCGGTTTATGGGGGTAAAATGGGTGCAGTGAGGGACAGATTTGGGCCTCCATTTTCAGGCCTCCTTGGATTTCTCCCCAGTGTCCGGGCCAATATTTCATAGAACTACAGAATCATACAGCACAGGAGGAGGTCACTCGGCCCTTCGTGCCTGTGCTGGCTCTTTGAAAGAGCGAAACAATTAATCCCACTCCACTGCCCTTTCCCCACAGCCCTTCTCTAGTCTCTCCACGTAACTGAAGTCCCGCATCCCTGGTACCAGTCCAGTAAACTGTATTTCCCAGAATTGGACACAATACTACAGCTTGGGCCGAACCAGTGATTTAGGAAGGTTCAGCATAACTTCCTTGCTATTGTAATCTATGACTCTGTTTATAAAGCTAAGGATACTGTATATTATTTAGCAGCCATCTCACCTTGTCCTGCCACCTTCAAAGATTTGAGTACAAACACCCCCAGGTCTCTCTCTTCCTGCACCTTTAAAATTGTACCATTTATGTTTTATTGCCTCTTCCCATTCTTCCTACTGAAATGCATCATTTCACACTATGTTGAATTGTATCTGCCATGTGTCTGCCCATTTCATCAACCTGTCTATGTCCTCCTGAAATGTATTACTATCCTCCTCACTGTTTACTGCCTGTCCGAGTTTTGTGTCATCTGCAAACTTTGAGATGTTGCCTTTTATACCCAAGTGAAATGGAGTTAAGATGCAGACCAACCAATATCTTATAAATGGCGGAAGAGGCTCGAGGGGCTGAATGGCCTACTCCTGTTCCTGTGTTAGCCTAGAAACTGAGTGTCAGCAGGTAATGAGCTCTGGAAAACAAGCCGGACCCATTCTCAACAATGATCCACCCAATGCCAAGTCACCAGATAGCGGGAGAAATAGGCCCCCTAGCTGATCCTTCGCCACCCCGAACCCTGGAATGCTAAGGCCCATCTCTGTACCTCCACTGTCACTCTGCTTCAGATACTGTGTCTCACCAGCAATCCAGCCTGGAACCTCCCTGGTCTGTGTGCCTCAGTAAACACACCAAGCAGCGCTTGGCAATTCTGACACCACCTTCTGATTTAGACACAGACTCTGCAGACAGATGAAGCAGATACTTTTATTTCTGTGTGCAGGGTACAAGCAGACAGCACTTTACAATTTATCAAACACTTTCAATACTTGGTTACAATGATATACTTTGTTTCCCTTTAAACTCTGCAGGATACAACATTTAAAGCCAGCTCATCAAACTCTGAAACACAGTTGCAATTTTAAAATATGAGGTTGATCTGAATATGAAAGACAGACAGACAGACTTGCATTTATATAGCGCCTTTCACAGCCTCAGGACGCCCAAACCGCTTTACAGCCAATGAGGTACTTTTGCAGTGTAGTCACTGTTGTAATGTAAGAAACGCGACACAGTTCTTGCACAGCAAGCGCCCACAAACAGCAATCTGATTTTGTTTTACTAATGCTGGTTGAGGGATAAATAAAACACTGATATACAACATGGGTTCAGCCCCAGCTGGAGCATTGGGTCCAATTCTGGGCTCCATCACTCCGGTTACACCAGGCGGGGGCTCTTAAAATCGGCCCGCTCAGTTCGGGATGGGAATTGTAAGGATCCAGAGTCTGGAGCAAGGTGCAAATAAAACAAACAGCACGTTTAGTTCATGCTTCTGGGATGTAATTAAGCCCCGAATCGCTGTGTGTTTAATAAATGCCGCTTCTATGGTGCAGTTTAATAACAGCGCTTGGCAGGTGTTGCACTAATTCATCTCAAACACCGCCATGTAGCGCCACCTTCCGCCTGTGGAGCAACATTACAGGCAGGAAGGTCACCGGGTTCCTGCAGCTCACAGCTCATTCCACCCAGTCAGTTCCTCTCTACAATTCACCATCCATTTGTTTCTTCTCTCCCCCTCCTTCTATTCCCCAGCCCTACACAGGCCCTTGCTGATCTTTCAGTTCCCAGTTCCGATGCAGGGTGTATTCCCGGAATGTTAACCTGTCTTCTCTCTCCACAGGTGATGACCTTGTCCACTCTCTATTCTAAACACTCCACACGTTTGAATGTTCTGATCATTTCCATCCCCTGGGCTTTCCCATGTTTCTGACACTCCCTCCTGTTCCCTTTTGATTTCACTTCTATCTGGTGCCCCTTTTACTTTCTCCTTCCCTCGGGTATTATTTAATTTGCCGTGTCTCGGATGGTCCCTTTGTCATGTCCTTCCCACTGGTGTTCTATCTCACCCTAGTTCCTCTCCCCTGCCCCTCTTTACCTTTAACTTCCCAGCTGGAGTCTGTGGTTCCCTTGGTGTATTACTGTCCCTGTTTTAATTCTCCTCTGTCTCTGGGCTCCGATGATTCTCGATGTTCTTGAGGTTTTTATTTAATTTTACAGGGGTCTCTGGAACAGTTGCCACGAGTGTGTTCCCATGCACCGATTAAACAAACAAATCTCACCAACAAGACATTGTCACTCAGTTGTAGCCGCCGTGACCTCAGGTGACATTTGGACCACCCGCACCACCTGTGACTGAGACCGACTCCCCATCAGTTTGCAGCTGGCAGGAGGCAGGGTGACATTATGGGATGGACCTGTTAGTGACCTTTAACCCCACAGATTTTCAATGGGGCTGAGCTTTTCCCGCTGTCATTCGATCCCGGATTGAAGAAGGGAAAGATTCTCTCAGTGAAAGTGTGGGTGAAAGTGTGGAGATGGGACATGTTGTCCGCATTGTAAAATGACACCTGTCCGCCCTCATAGTCCAGGTACACCCCAAGCTTCCGGGGATCCACACTCAGGGTGAGGGGGAGGTGAGGGCAACATAGACACTTCCGGGGGACAACAATTGCCAACCTGCTGCCAAAATAGTCACTTCCGATTCTCAGCCCCACAATCCAGTATCCGGTCTCAGGGCTCAGGTCGAAAAACCCTTTCCTCTCGGCAGAATCTCGGGCCACTCCCAGACCCCATCGAGTCTTGTTCCCCACCTCCACCTCCCAGTAGTGTCTCCCTGATGTGAATCCCTCCGATCCCAGGACAAAGGGCCACCAATCAAACCTCTCTGGGGTGTCAGGGAGCGGCTGCCATTTGTCTCCGAGTCTCACTCTGGTCCGGTCCCCAGACAGGATGAGCCGGGGATTCGCTGTGTTCGGATCCAGAGTCAGAGAGGCTGGAGCTGGGGGAAAGTTAAAATAACACAGTCAGTGATTTAGTTTCTTCTTGTGATTTATTCAAACACTTGCCTTTTTAAAGTGCCCACTCGGGCTCTGGATTGTATTCGTGGGAAGGGAGGGGCGAGAGAGCGGGAGAGAGAGAGGGGAGGGGGGAATGGGAGGGGAGAGGGCGGGGGAGAGAGAGGGAATGGGGAGAGAGAAGGGGAGGAGAGGGGGATGGGAGAGAGAGCGGGTGGGGGAGGGGCGAGAGCGCGGAAGGGGAAGCGAAGAGAGAGCGGGAGGGTGAGAGAGAGGGGGTGGGGAGGTGGAGGGGAGGGGGAGGGCAGAGAGGGGCAGGGGGATGGGAGTAAGAGGGTCAGGGGAAGGGGAGATATGGAGAGGAGGAGGATGGGCGAAAGAGGGGGCGAATTAGTTGCTGGTTTTTGGAGCTTTCACCTCTGACATCCTGCTCTGATCCTGAGCCACTGTGAGGAACTCTGCAGCCCCAGTCTTCCGCTATTCTCAGTGCCTGCAGAGTGCATCAAGGGCCTTTGAGAATTAACATGCAATCGGCGACAGAAGCTCTAATGTGTCCTGGAGACACAGTGGGTGAAATTGGTCTTGGACTGTTTTAGGTGATAGTCGATCAGTAGCTCGTATCGCGCTCCCTCAATATTCGTTTCCATTAACTTCAATGGGAATTAATATTGGGCACAATGTAAAATGGGCCACTGATTTACTATCGCCCATTTTGTGTCACCACCCAGACTAATTTTACCCCCAATCTCTCTCTGGAGGCGTGACCCACACACCACTAATCAGCGCTGTCGATGTGTGGAGAGGGGGAAAGTACCGACAGCAGCAGAATAGAGAGAAGAGAAGGAAAAAGGTAAAGAGAAAACAATGAGGAGGGGAACTGCTGCAGAAAGGGAGAGAGAACCAAAAACAACCGAGGGAAACTAAACTAAAAAGCTCAGCAGAGGAAATGGGAGAGACAGGATACACCGTGTACTCGAGACAAAGTCCCAGACACTCTTAGATTGATCACAATCAGCAGTGCAATTCGAGATTGAATAGAACAGCAAGGGTCTGGTTCAGCCTGAGACAGTGGCCAAGGAGGGGGTGGAGTTGGTGGCCAGGATGTAGACTTGTTGACAATTTCCAAACTGATGGCTTAAATCTTCAGAATGTTTCACTGGAAAAAATTGTGGCTCCTCCATAACTGGATTCCAGATAATCGGTTGGACAACACCGTGGTGGTGGAGGGGTCAAGAGAGGTGGTGGAGAGGTAGAGCTGGGTACCATTGGTGTACATCTGGAAACTGAGCCTGTTTCTGTGGATGAGGTTGAGAAGTGGCAACATGTTGATCAGTGAGAGAAGAAGACCAAGAATAAATACTTGAGAATCTCCTGGGGTGCCGTGCGGGGGCGGGAAGAGAAGCCATTGCTGGAGATACTCTGGCTACGATCAAATAGGTAAATGTGACCCAAGTAAAGGCAGTCCCACTGAGTAGGACAATTGAGGAGAGACATTGGAGGAGAATGGTCAATGTTTGCAGAGAACCCCAGGAGGATGAGGAGGGGAAATGCGCTATACTCACTGTCACAGAGCATGTCATGTGTGATCTTTATTAGGGCCACTTTGGGGCTATGATGACAGGGATGACAATCTGGTTAGTGTGGTTCAAACATGCAGTTGTGGCAAAATGGCCAGGGGTTTCAGAAGTGATCGCACGTTCAAGGACTTTTACAAGAAAGTAAGGTTGGAGATCAAGTGCAAGGACAGAGGGATAGAGGGTGGGTAATTTTGAGGAAGGGTGTGGTGACATTGGATTTGAAAAGGAGCTGGATAGGACGCGAGGAGAGGGAACCATTTACAATGTGAGCTAAATGGAAAACAGGAAGAGAAGTTGGGCGGCCAGCAGTTTAGTGTGAATGGGGTCAAAGCACTTCACACAATGTATTACTTTTGAAGTGTATTTTCTGCTTTGATATAGGGCAGGGTGTCCAATAGGGCAGGGGGTCCAAATTACACCTCCCCTCTCCTCAGCCCTCACAATTCCACTCTCCAAGCCCAGGCAGCTCAGTCCTATTTGGGTTTACAGTTTTTTGCCAGCTTCTTATCAAACTCTCTCTTGAAGCTGCTGATACCCTCAGACAACTCTGCCTCCCTTACTTTCCATACCCTCCGCATAAAGTATTTGGGAGTGATTTACGTCTCACTGTTGCCCGGATTTAAAGTGTAAACGGAGCAGTAATGATACAAAAATCACACGCAGCGCTTCCCACCAAGGCCCGCCGGGATCTGGTGTCGCAGCCGCGAAATAGGAATTCAGCGCAAAGAGTTCGTTCTCTCCGGTGTCCTGGCCAATATTTGCCCCTCAACCAACATCACCAAAACAGGTCATCTGGTCATTATCACATTGCTGTTTGTGGGAGCTTGCTGTGCAGAAATTGGTTGTGGCGTTTCCAACATTACAACAGTGACTACACTTTAAAAACTCTTCATTGGCTGTAAAGCACTTTGGGACGTCCTGAGATCGCGAAAGGCGGGATAGCAAAACACGTAGGGCTAGAAATTCGGTATCGCCCCGTTTGGGGCGCTAGTCCTGGCGAAGCGCAAAGTTTAGCGCCAGGCGCAATTTAGCGCCACCTAGCGCGATATTGGGTCGCAGCGCCCCTGAAGGTGATTGCGGCGCTAAATCAGGCGCTGCACGATACTCTTAAGGCGCTAACCCGGCGGCGCAACCCAATTTCGCGGCGGCGGGGCGCAGCGCAGGTGCTGCCAATAATCATTTTCCCCGCGACACACTGGCGCCGGCCAGCTCTTAAAGGGGCGGGTCATCAACCACAGGCACAGAGGATAGCCCTTGTCCCCGAGAAGCCAGCCTCCTGGGTGAGTCGGGGCCTCGAAAAGGTCTGCTACAGAAGTCTGGCGCAGGATGAAGGCATCGTGGCTGCTGCCTGGGAACTGCGCATTCACTGCGAGGATCAGCTGTCGGTGGTCACAGACCAGCTGCACATTCAAGGAATGGAACCCCTTGCGGTTGCAGAACTCCTCCGGATTGAATACAGGCACCTGCAAAGCCACGTGCGTGCAGTCAACGGCACCCTGCACCATGGGGAAGTCCGCTATTGCTGCGAAGCCCTCTGCGCGCTCCCGCTGCTTGTCCAGGGTCATTGGGAAGGAGATGTACTGCCGCCTCCTTTTAAACAGGGCATCAGTCACTTGATGGATGCAGCAATGCACCGCAAACTGCAAGATGCTGGCTCTGTCCCCAGATGCAGCCTGAAAAGAGCCGCTTGTGCAGAAGTTCAGGGCAACAGTCATCTTCACAGCCACCGACAGAGATGTCCTGCACCTTATCTGAGGCTGCAGATCTGGCTGAAGCAGGTGGCACAGCTCAGTCACCACCTCCTTTCTAAAGCACTGCCTTCTGATACACTGCTCCTCCGACATGTTCATGTAGGAAAACTGCTGTCCGAAAACCCTGCCAGCGTAATGTCTGGTGTGGCGACGTCTGTTGGCCCTCCTCCATCTGGCCATGCCTGCCCCTCTCTCCCTGTGTCTCTGTGCCCTTTCCAGATGATTAAGCAGCAGGACGTTCCCCTCCAATGCAGCCCCCATAATAAGTGCGCACAGGAAGTTTTCCCATTGTAAATGCTCACCAACAGCAAGGTGATGGTCAGAAGGCTGAAGTTCCTCTGCCAGCGCTGGCTCAGTGGTGAAATGGCTCTCAGTGTGCAGCTCAGCAACTCTCTGTAACTCTCGAAGAAGTTGTGAGCCAAAAATGGCTGCCGCTTTCAAACCACACCAGTCCCCTTTAAATAACACCCCTCCAGCCCGAGAGCGACTGGGGAAGGCTCCAGGTAAGCTGTCCTTAATAGCGCCAGGTGGTACGGAGGGGAGCGCCACTGAATTTCCAGTCCGGGGCACCCAATAGGCATTGCACACTCAAATGACGTCATGATCTGCCTGCGCCCGTGAGCGGGCGCTAAGATTTAGCGCCGGTGCTAAATGTATGCTTAATATGGGGCGAGGTGCGAGGTTCGCTGCGCCCGCCCGGAAATTGGCTAACACCCCACTTCTCGGCCTCTTTAGGTGCTAAACGGTGGCGCTACCAACCGAATTTCTCCCCCGTACTTTCTTTCCCTCTTCCGTAATAGTTTCTCTCCGGTCAGGAGGTGCATGAATTATCCTGCCTGCTGCTGGTCGATCCTTGGTTTTCCAGCCGCCCACCGTATTTTCCTGCCCGCCCCCCCACCACCACCGTCCCAACCCACTCCGCCCACCTTTAAACAGCTCCTGCTCACTTGCCTCCAGGGAGGATTTGGCGGATTTCCTGTCTCCCGCCTCCCTCCTCAAGGATCACCGAGCACCTTCCCACGCTCCAAATCCATGGGCAACTCGCCAGCAATATTGTACTGAAGCCCAACCCTGAGAATGGATTGGGCCTCTGACCAATGTCATGGAGCGAGCAGTGGGCTCACTGACTCACTGTCTGCCCGATCAATGGGGTCACTCAAAAACCCAACCTCGCTCAATCCAAACTGCCTTTTCACCCTCCCTTTTCTCAGTTCGAGACTATCCCTACTTTGTTGTAGACTCTGTGACTGTGTTAAACCTGTGGATGTTTATCTTCTCTCTGCGGTTTAGGATCTTGAATAATTCAATAAGATCATCCCAAGCCCTCCCTTACCCAGAGCAAAGACTCCTGACTTCCAGACTAGACACGGACATCAGTGATCATTTAATCTGGGGTCTGGGAGCCGGTTTAGGCTCCTCTCATCTAGGTATATAAATCAGGAAAAGGAATATAAGATTTTTACCGGGGTTAATGGCATCTATAATTTCTCTGCATGCTGTGTACTGTAAAGGGCCGTTGAACTTTTCGATAGACAGGGCGCCATCTGCTATTGACAGTACTTAATCCTTGTCACTAATCCTGTAAATATTGAACAGTTGATGTTATAAATCGACATTAAACACTTTTCTGAGTTATTTTACCAAACTCTGCAGAGTTTCAGTAAAGAGCAAGACTCACCTCCTCTTCCGACAAGCTTCCTCCTGAAATAAATAAAACACAAACAATGAGGAGGATAGTAAAAGACTTCAGGGGGACACAGACAGGCTGGTGAAACGAGCAGACACAGGGCAGATAAAATTTAACACAGAGAAGTGTGAAGTGGTGCATTTTGGAAGGAAGAATGAGGAGAGGCAAAATAAACTAAACGGTACAATTTTAAATATGGTGCCGGAACAGAGAGACCTGGGGGATCACATTCATAAACCTTTAAGATAATTAGCAAAAAAAGAGAATTGGGATGTTTTTACCAATGACTTGTGATGATCTGGAATGCACTGACTGACATGTTGGCTGAAGTAGAATTAAAAGTTATTTTCAAAAGGGAACTGGAAACAGATTTGAAAAGGAAAAAATGCAGGGTTGTGGGGAAAGAGCAGGGGAAGTGGGTCTAATTGCACAGCTCTTTCAAAGAGCCGGCACAGGCACAATGGGCCTTTTGTGCTGTGGGATTCTATGATTATAAGTAGTTGAAAAGCCTGATTTGTGTGTCAGATACTGGAACTCAACATCAGTGTCACTCACAGACACAGTGACTCTCACACCCACCGCACCAGACACACCCACACACTCACACAATGGAACTGTGACTGGATTGCAATCTGAGTGCCAGGAAAATATTAAACTTGCGCAACACGGAAATTATTACAAGCAAATTATCAAGATCACGGCAACTCATTCCCAGGAGGTTGCAGGCATCCTCGGGAATCTGCGGATAGTGTGGGAGCCGGTTATTTCGGTGACAACAACAGAATTGCCCCGGAATAGACAGAACAATCGGTTTAAATCAGTTTCGAATTATTGAGCAAATGCTGCATTTATTTCAGTTGTCATCGGTTATTTTGTGACTGTGTGAACTTTCACTGAACTGACCCGCAATATAATCCTCACCTTCAGAAATGTCAGCCCGTCTTTTTGCTCCATCTGTTTCTGTAACTTTGAGAGTTTCTCCTGAATAGAATTTAAATTCTCTTGAATTTCTCGGAGGTTTTTCTCCATTGTTTTTAGAATCTTCCCCTCTTGTTTCCTGAGATCTCTGATTAATCGCTGCTTTTTCTCATTGAGAATCTGGTGCATTTTAGCGAACTCGGATGTGATGCGGGTCTGCAGACTGCTCGACTGTTCCTACCAAATGAAATGTGAAACATAATTAATGTACCACAATAAAGGGAACAAAACTAACCGAGATCCCAGAAAATCAGCACAGGGAGACCTTACCCTTACTGCGGAAATCTGCTGTTTTTGTTTTAATTCTATTTCTAGAGCCGTCGATTTCTTTTCTGTGAGAGAATCTAAGGAAGATTTCAGTTGATCCTGGGATTGGGAGCGAAAATCACAGAATAAAAGTGTTAGACCATAAAAATGTGATGAAATAATCAGGTGATCAAATCTGTTCCCTTTTACCTTGTAGATTCCAACAGCTTCTTTAATGGGCTTGAAGCAGTGCTCTCTGTGTTCCTGCGCATCTCTACAAATCAGACAGATCAATTTCTTGTCAGTTTCACAAAACAGCTTCAGTTCTTCCTGATGTTCCTCACAGTGAAGTTTACTTTCCTTCTCTTTCAGATTCACGTTTAATTTTCGAGCTTTCTCGGCCAGATTCGCTAAGGCCCGATTTACTCTGAGGTTTCTTCCCGGAAGCTCCTCTCTACATTCCGGGCAGAAGTTTGTCTCCTTCTTTTCCCAACACTGTGTGATACAGGAGCAGCAGAAGTTGTGCCCACACTCCAGTATTACCGGATCGGTGAAGAAATCAAGACAAATTGAACAATTTAAATCCTCGGTCAAACTCTCAGCCTGCTGTCTGGAAGCCATGATCACACTCAGCACTTCCTGATTCAAACCGCTTTCAGTTTCGATGTTTTTCTGCTGACGAACACCTTCAGCTCAGCGATTTCCCGATGGAGTTCACTGCAATACTCAGGGAATTATTATTATAAACTCGTCTATGTCCCATCAACTTAAACACAGGGAGACACAACCTAGAGCAGTGTGAAGGACAAACAGGGTTAGAGCATGGAGGGGAATAATTGAAATAACAACAGAAAATGCTGGAAAAACTCAGCAGGCCAGGCAACATCCGTGAAGAACCCTTTTTCAAAACGTCGACTCTAATTTCTCTCCACGGATGTTGCCTGGCCTGCTGAGTTTTTCCAGCATTTTCTGTTGCTATTTCGGATTTCCAACATCTGCAGTATTTTGCTATCGTACTCGGGAATAATTGAACTCTGGCCAGGAGGGTGAAGCTCTGTCGGTGTTGGCAGTGGGGGGAGGGAGGGAGGAGGCGGAGATGGGCGGGGAGCGAGATTCCAGGGCACTTTGCTCCAGACCAAACTCACTGCCGACTACAAACCCTCTGGTGACACACGGTGTGTGATAGAGATCCATAAACTGAATTGTGCTAATGATTGCAGCCGCTCACTCTAAAACACAAAGGCCTAGAAATTGGGTATAGCCCCGCTTGAGGCGTTAGAACTGGCGCTGCGCAAAGTTTATAGCCAGACGAAACTTAACGCTGCCTGGCGAGATATTGGGTTGCGCCGCCCCCAAAGGGGATTGAGGCGCTAACTCAGACATTGCACGGGGCTCCTAAGGTGCAAAAGTTCAGGCGCTACCCAATATCGTCGTGGACGGGCGCAGCGCAGGTGATCTCAATTACCGGAAACCACGAGACTTCCAGGCGCCAGCCGGCTCTTAAAGGGGTGGGTCAGTCAGCCTGAGCTGCAACACTCAACGCCCTGTAGGCCTCAGAATCGGCGCTCGCCCTTCTCTGGCGCAAGAAACTTGGTGAGGATGGAGAAGGTCAGACAGAGAGCAGAGCGCTTCAGCACTGAGGCCCTGGACCAGTTGGTGTCTGCAGTTGAGCGCCGTCGAGATGTTCTGTATCCTGACAATGGCAAGAGGCCGAATCAAAAGGCTTACCGGCGATCTTGGAGGGAGGTTTCTTAGAGGGTCAACTCCAACAGCTTGGCGACCAGGACCCCTGTTCAGTGCAGGAAGAAATTCAACGACCTCACTCGGGTCGTTAGGGTGAGTGTTGGTTATGCAAACTTCTGATTCCCTCCATCTGCACCTAACTTCGAGGACCCTGTTGCCATGATGCCCCAATGGCCATCTGTCAGCAAGCACCCATGGCCCTTTCTGGGCACACACATGGACATTTCTCTCAAGGCCACATGTAAGGGCCCTTGCACCATGGGGGGCATGCAATAATCTCTCAAGGCCACATGTAAGGGCCCTTGCACCATGGGGGGCATGAGATGATCTCTCAAGGCATCATGTAAGGGCCCTTGCACCATGGGGGGCATGAGATGATCTCTCAAGGCCACATGTAAGGGCCCTTGCACCATGGGGGGCATGAGATGATCTCTCAAGGCCACATGTAAGGGCCCTTGCACCATGGGGGGCATGAGATGATCTCTCAAGGCATCATGTAAGGGCTCTTGCACCATGGGGGGCATGAGATGATCTCTCAAGGCATCATGTTACAGAACTTCCCCTTCTTTCCCCTGCAGTCCAAGCTGGCGGCGATGCGGAAGGAGCAATGTCGAACCGGTGGCGGACCTCCACAAGTGGTCACTCTCACGGATCTCGAGGAGAGAGTGCACCAGATTCTTGGAGGACGTCTGTCTGGTCCTGTTACCACTGCAGCTGCCGACCCCATTCTTGACAGCGAGGGTAAGGCTCTCACCTTTTGCAACTGTCTCCTTCCACTTGGTCCCCCCGCCAGCATGCTTCCTCAGTGTGCCGCAATCTGCCATGCCTTTCCGCCAACCTGTCCTTTTGCTAAAGCCACTCTTCCACCTCCCTGCTTTCAGATGATGCATCACCAACTGGGGCTCCACGCCCTGAAGCTGCCAGTGCCAGTGCCTCCGGAGGTGAGGATCAGGAGGAAGCCGGACCATCCGCTCCAATCTCAGAGGAGCATACACATGTACAGACTGGGGATAGTAGTTCCCTGGAGGGGAGGGGGGGGGGCTCTGAGGATCAGGCAGTTGCCGGACCAAGCGGCATGCAGCAACGCAAGGGGGGTAGGTAAGTTCGGCCACCGTCTCCCCGGAGGGCAAGGCAAGTAGTGATGACTGCTGCACAGAGTGCAGAGGAGGTGCGTCGCCTGGCTGAAATGAGCACCCAGGCCCGGCTCAGGCACACTGAGCTGATGGCTGCAGTGGGGAGGATGCCTCAGTCAATAGATACACTGGCAAAGAGTGTGTTGGACTTCGGGGCAACAATGGAGAGGACTCTCCAGGGCTTTGGGGCAACAATGGACAGAACTCTCCAGGGCTTCGGGGCAACAATGGACAGGACTCTCCAGGGCTTCGGGGCAACAATGGAGAGGTCTGTCGAGGGCTTTGGACCAACAATGGAGAGGACTGTCCAGGGCTTCGAGGCCGCTATGGAAAGGACTGTTCAGGGCTTCAGACAATCCCTGGAAAGGTCTGTCCAGGGCTTGTCCGAGGCAGTGGAGCGGTCAGCACCGGCCTTGTCCGAAGCAATGGAAAGAACTGCCCAGGGCTTCTCCGAAGCACTGGCACCTGGCTCACAGGTCCTCACTGCTGCCACGCAGTCACTTGCCGGCCTCGTCCACACCCAGATTGAAGCAACGCGAACTCTCACTGCAGCCACCCTATCTGCATCAGCTAGGATCACCCCGGGCCCTTCCAGTCCCATACAAGGCCAGGAATCAGTGGAGCATGCGATTGTGGCGGATGAGCCGAGCCGGTCCCCTCAGAGAGCCAGTGTGTTGTCCAACAATGGTGCAGGTGTCCTCTCTCGGCAGGTGACCATTCCACATGCCAGCGCTGGCACGTCTGCAGTGCAGCTGCCACCACCTGCAGTGCCCACTGCTTCCAGCCATGCTCAGATCAAGCATCCTGCGTCCGCACCCTCCAAGCCCAGAGGTTGGCCAGGCCATCCCTCAGGGGCTTCTGCACTTCCAGACAGTCAGCAGGCGTCCCCCAGCCTTCACCCCGCCACTGGGGTTCAATTACGTAGGAGCAGCAGGGAGGGAAGGGGCCGAGCGCGAAAGAGAAGTCATTCTCCATCAAGGGGCCAGCAGTAGAGGGAGGTCCTGAGACGTTTCTTTGGCCAAACTCAAGGAGACCCTCACCTGTTGGAATTGTTGGAAATAGTTTGTTCAGTTTGGCGGCTTTGCCGAAGAGTTTACTGTTATTTTGTTTGTTATGGTTTCTGTTGACATGACGTTGTTTTGCTGTAATGAAAGACTTTTGTGACAATAAAGAGAAGTTTAAATGTGCTATGGTGTACGTGAATAATTACAGTTATGCTGGCCTTCAGATGCTTTCAAACATCCAAAGTGCGCAGCAGTTAAGACACTCATCATTCCGCCAGAGGGGCCTCGAGACGACTCCTCATGAGCCAGTGATGGATGGCCCTTCCACTTTCAGGAGCCCTTCCATCTTTCTCCTCCTGCTCCTCCTCCTCCTCGTCCGCATGCTCCTCCTCCTCCTCCTCCGCCTGCTTCTCCAGGGTCAGAGGGAAGGTGATGAATTGACGCCTTCGCCTATAAAGGGCAGCTGTAACTTGCCGGATGCAGCAGTGGACTGCAACCTGAGAGATATTCGCGATGTCCCCAATGGCTCACTGAAAGGATCCGTTGCCATAAAAATTGAGGCCAACACTCAGTTTAGCAGCCACCGACAGAGAGGTCATGCACCATTGACGCGGCTGCAGATCCTCAGTAAGCAGGTGGCACAGCTCAGTAACAACGTCCATCCCGATTCGGAGCCTTCGCACACACTGCTCCTCTGACATGTCAAGGTATGACCCCTAAAGACCCTCGCAGCATACCTGTGGTAAACCACTGTTTGTATACTGTTTGTATTCCACTGTAGACATGCCTGGACATGCCTCGGCTGACTCCTCCCACAAGTCCTAGTATAAAGGTGGCTGCTCCCCAGCCCTTTGTATTCCTGGACCGGTCGACCACTCGAGGCAGACCTTCATTCTTTTTGTTAATAAAAGCCTTTAGTTACTCTCTTAACTCTCAGTCTTTTATGAGTAATTGATAGCGCATCAATTTTATTAACAAAATTTTTATAATGGAGAAGATCCTCACACCAGCATGCCTGGACTTAGACCATCGGGAGGCGGACTCATCCACCAAGTTTACTCACTGGCTTAAGTGTTTCGAAAAATTCCTGACCGCCTCCGAAGCAATCAAATCGGAAGAGGACAAACTGGATGTCCTGACCTCCAAAGTGAACCACCGAGTGTACTCGGTCATCCAAGACGCGACCTCGTACGCGGACGCCATCAAGCTCCTCAAGGACCAGTACACGTGCCCAGTGAACGAAGTGTACGCCCGGCACCTTCTGGGGAGTCGTAAACAACAACCTGGGGAATCGACCGTGGAATACCTTCAGGCACTGTCTGTGCTTGGCCGGGCCTGTGGTTGTAAGGATGTAAAGGCCGCCGTGTACACAGAGGAACTTATCCGGGACGCTTTTGTAGCGGGACACAGGTCCAACTACACCCGACAGCGACTGTTGGAGCAGAGTGACCTCGATCTCAACAAGGCCTCTGAACTCGCACTTTCATTGGATGCAGCCTACCAGGGCATGGATGCCTACTCCTCTGCACCGTGGACGCCGCGGGGAATGACAGCCTGGGACATGGTAGGACCGTCTCATAGCGCCGTGCCACCCCAGCCACACCCCAGCAACGGCCCAACTACCGCAGCAGTGTCCCAAGGCCAGACAGCAGTGCCCCAAGGCCAGAAATGCTACTTCTGTGGCCAGGCAAAACACCCCAGAGCGCGCTGCCCGGCGAAAAACGCGACCTGCTCGGGCTGCGGGAAGAAGGGACACTACGCTAGCGTCTGCAGGGCCAAAGCCACCCCAAACCCCAGCAGCGCCGCGTGTGGGCCATGCGGGCCGCCATCTTGGGCCTCCCCGGCCATGTGCGAACCACCGGTACAGCAGCCATTTTGGACGCCTCCAGCCACATGGGGATCATGGACGCCGCCATCTTGGACGACAGCCGGAACGCAGCAGGCCCCCAACACCGCCTCATCTGATACCCGCAGCGACACACCGACCCCTACGCTGGCATCCGTTACACTGGACCAAGCGAGACCGCACCAGCTGGCCAGCTCCACAATGGACATTAAGGTAAATGGTCACGATACAATCTGCCTTTTTGACTCTGGGAGCACGGAGAGCTTCATCCACCCCGACATGGAGCGGCGTTGCTCTCTCCCAGTCCTGCCTGCGCACCAGCGGATTTCGATGGCCTCCGAGTCCCAGTCGGCGGACATCGGCGGCTACTGCGTGGTGACACTCGTAGTAGACGGGACTGTGTACGATCATTTTAAACTCCTGGTCCTGCCCGACCTCTGCGCTGCCGTCCTGCTGGGGTTAGATTTTCAGTGCCACCTTAAAAGTGTTACGATGGCGTACGGTGGACCCCTACCCCCACTCACAGTCCGCAGCCAGCAGCTTCCAAATTGCCCGCCGCGCACCAGGTGCAACCTCTCCACACTCAGAGTCACCCCCCCCCCACTGTTTGCTAACCTCACCCCCGACTGTAAGCCCATCGCCACAAAGAGCAGGCGATACAGTGCCGGGGACAGGGTTTTCATTAAAACCAAAGTGGAGCGGCTCCTGAAGGAAGGGATTATTGAGGGCAGCACCAGCCCCTGGCGAGCCCAGGTTGTGGTCGTTAAGACCGGCGAGAAGCAGCGCCTGGTCATCGACTACAGCCAGACAATAAATCGCTACACCCTACTGGACGCTTACCCACTCCCCCGCATAGCTGATATGGTCAACCAGATCGCGCAGTACCGCGTCTTCTCGACCATTGACCTGAAATCAGCGTACCACCAGCTCCCTATCACCCCTGAGGACTGCCAGTATACTGCCTTTGAGGCAAACGGCCGCCTCTATCACTTCCTTAGGGTTCCCTTTGGCGTCACCAACGGGGTCTCCGTCTTCCAAAGGGAGATGGACCGGATGGTAGATCAAAATGCGTTGCAGGCCACTTTCCCATACCTGGACAATGTGACCATCTGCGGCCGTGACTTGCAGGACCATGACGCAAACCTCAAAAAATTCCTCCGCACCGCCCAACTCCTGAACCTGACATATAACAAGGAGAAGTGCATATTCCGCACAAACCGCCTCGCCATCCTTGGCTGTGTTGTGGAACACGGAGTCATCGGCCCCGACCCCGACCGGATGCGTCCCCTTATGGAACTCCCACTGCCCCACTGCCTCAAGGCCCTGAAGAGGTGCCTAGGGTTTTTCTCCTATTATGCCCAGTGGGTCCCCTACTATGCGGACAAGGCCCGTCCGCTGATCAAGTCCACCTTTTTTCCCTTGACGGCAGAGGCCCGCTTAGCCTTCCACCGTATCAAGGAGGACATTGCCAAAGCCACCATGCACGCAGTGGACGAATCCATCCCCTTCCAGGTGGAAAGCGACGCGTCCGACTTTGCCCTGGCCGCTACCCTCAATCAGGCGGGGAGACCCGTGGCCTTCTTTTCACGAACCCTCCAAGGCCCGGAGACCAGACACTCCGCTGCTGAGAAGGAGGCCCAGGCGATTGTGGAGGCTGTGCGTCATTGGAGGCACTACCTGGCCGGAAAACGATTTACCCTGCTCACTGACCAGCGTTCAGTTGCTTTTATGTTTAACAACAAGCAGAGGGGCAAAATCAAAAATGACAAGATCTTGAGGTGGAGAATCGAACTTTCCACCTACAACTACGAGATCTTGTACCGGCCCGGGAAGCTAAATGAACCCCCGGATGCGCTATCGCGTGGCACCTGCGCCAGCGCGCAGATCGATAGACTGCGGGCCCTCCACAATGACCTCTGCCACCCGGGGGTCACCAGGTTCTTCCATCTCATCAAGGCCCGCAACCTGCCTTACTCTATCGAGGAGGTCAGGACCATGACCAGGAACTGCCAAGTCTGCGCTGAGTGCAAACCGCACTTTTATAGACCAGACAGGGCCCACCTGATAAAAGCCACTCGCCCCTTCGAGCGCCTGAGCGTCGATTTTAAAGGGCCTCTCCCCTCCTCCGACCGCAATGTGTACTTCCTCAATATTATCGATGAGTACTCCCGTTTCCCGTTCGCCTTCCCCTGCCCGGACATGACCAGTGCCACGGTCATTAAATGTCTGAATGACCTCTTCACCCTGTTCGGCTTCCCCAGCTATATCCATAGCGACCGGGGCTCATCGTTTATGAGCGACGAACTCCGTCAGTACCTGCTAACTAGGGGTATTGCCACAAGCAGGACCACCAGTTACAACCCCCGGGGGAACGGACAGGTGGAAAGAGAAAATGCGACAGTTTGGAAGGCCATCCTGCTAGCCTTAAAGTCTAGGGGCCTTCCAACCTCCCGCTGGCAGGATGTGCTACCCGATGCACTCCACTCTATTCGGTCACTGCTCTGCACTGCCACTAACGCCACCCCTCATGAGAAAATGTTTGTCTTCCCAAGGAAGTCCACATCGGGGACATCGCTACCGCCATGGCTGACATCCCCAGGGCCGGTCCTACTGAGAAGACACGTGAGGACCCATAAAACGGACCCCCTAGTCGAGAGGGTCGACCTCCTCCACGCCAACCCCCAGTATGCTTACATTGCGTACCCGGACGGGCGGGAGGACACAGTCTCCATAAGAGACCTTGCACCCTCGGGGGCCGCAGTAACCCACTACCCACTACCACCCCCCCCCCCCACGATCCGATATCCAGCCCCAGCAGACGGCAGGCCTGGGTCCCGCGACCCGCTCGACATCTATGAGGACGACACGCCAGCGCCACAGCCTACGCGGGACTTGACGCCGGAAGCTTCACTACCCCTGCCGTCGCCATGCCGATCACAGCGGCAGACAAGACCTCCGGAGCGACTCCAATACGCTAACTTTTGATACACTTCACCCCGCCGGACTCAATTTTAAACAAGGGGTGAATGTGGTAAACCACTGTTTGTATACTGTTTGTATTCCACTGTAGACATGCCTCGGCTGACTCCTCCCACAAGTCCTAGTATAAAGGTGGCTGCTCCCCAGCCCTTTGTATTCCTGGACTGGTCGACCACTCGAGGCAGACCTTCATTCTTTTTGTTAATAAAAGCCTTTAGTTACTCTCTTAACTCTCAGTCTTTTATGAGTAATTGATAGCGCATCAATACCCTCCTCCTTCTGGCCAATCCCGGCCCTCTCTCCCGCCGTCTCTCTGCCCCTTCATAGTGTTCGGCCATGAGGCAGTCGCCCTCCAAAGCATCTCCCATTCCGATGCCAGTTGGTCAAAAGGCTGTTAGGTCTCGTGCTCCAACTGCTCCGGACAGGTTTGAAGGTCCCAAGTACTCTAATGCTAAAATCCCAAAACTCTGCTCCACAGTAGCTCGCCAACTCTCTCCACCAACGATCGCAATGAACAGGCCAAGTGGCTGAAGCTTCTATACGAGAGCTGTCCCCTTTAAATAGCGCCACCGACTCCGAGAAGGACCTGCTAACGCTCCTTCGAACTGTCACTAATAGCGCTAGGCGTAAAGGCTCCGGGCGCCACCCAATATCTGCTCAGGCGCCCTAAAAGGCGTTGCACACTGAAATGACGTCATTATGTGCTTGCGCTCGTGGGCGCATGCAAACACTTAGCGCAGGCGTTAAATGTATAGTAAATATGGGAGTTGTCGCTATCTTCATTGCGCCCGCCCCAACATTAGGTAACGCCCCAATTCTCGGTCTCTTTAGGCGCTAACCGCTGGCGCAAACAACCGAATTTCTAGGCCAAAGTGCCACAAATGTTAATCAGTGAGTTTAGATGACAGGCACAGAGAAAATCTTTAGAGGGATTGAAGCATTGAGGATCTATTTTATCTGCTAGAAAGAAAGACTTGCATTTGTATAGTGCCTTGGAAGGAAGCAAATGTAACTCCACTATTTAAGAAAGGAGGGTGAGAGAAAACGGGGAACTACAGACCAGTTAGCCTGACGTCAGTAGTCGGGAAAATGCTAGAATCTATTATTAAGGACTCGGTAACATGGCACTTAGAAAATAACAATAGGATTGAGCAGAGTCAACAGGGATTAATGAAAGGGAAATCGTGTTTGACAAATCTGTTAGAGCTTTTTGAGGTTGTAACCAGCAGAATAGATAAGGGGAACCAGTGGGTGTGGTGTATTTGGATTTTCAGAAGACATTCGATAAGGTGCCACACAAGAGGTTATTGAAGAAAATTAAGGCTCATGGGATTTGGGATAATATACTAGCATGGATTGAGGATTGGTTAATGGACAGAAAACAGAGAGTAGGAATAAACGGGTCATTTTTAGGTTGGCAGACTGTAACTAGTGGGGTACCACAAGGATCAGTGCTTGGGCCTCAGCTATTCACAATCTACATTAATGATTTGGATGAGGGGACCAAATGTAATATATCCAAGTTTGCTGATGATACAAAGCTGGATGGGAATGTACGTTGTGAGGAGGATGTAAGGAGGCTTTAAGGGGATATAGATAGGCTAAGTGAGTGGATAAAAACATGGCAAATGGAATATAATATGGAGAAATGTGAAGTTATCCACCTTGGTAGGAAAAATAGAAAAGCAGAGTATTTTTTAAATGGTGAAAGATTGGGAAATGTTGGTGTTCAGAGGGACCTGGATGTCCTTGTACATGAATCACTGAAAGTTAACATGCAGGTACAGCAAGCAATTAGGAAAGCAAATGTTATGTTGGCCTTTATTACAAGAGGATTTGAGTATAGAGTAAAGATGTCTTACTGCAATTGTATAGGGCCCTGGTGAGGCCATACCTGGAGTATTGTGTACAGTTTTAGTCTCCTTAACTAAGGAAGGATATACTTGCCATAGAGGGAGTGCAGCAAAGGTTCACCAGACTGATTCCTGGGATGGGGGATTGTCCTATGAGGAGAGATTGAGTAGACTAGGCCTATATTCTCTAGAGTTTAGAAGAATGAGAGGTGATATCAATGAAACATACAAAATTCTTACAGGACTTGACAGGGAGGATGTTTCCGATGGCGGGGGAGTCCAGAACCAGGGGTCACAGTCTAAGGATAAGGGGTAAGCCATTTAGGACAGAGATGCGGAGGAATTTCTTCAACCTGAGAGTGGTGAACCTGTGGAATTCTCTGCCACTCAGGGCAGGTGAGGCCAATTCATTAAATATATTCAAGAAGGAGTTGGATATATTTCTTGAGGCTAAAGGGATCAAGGGATATGGGGAGAAAGCAGGGACAGGGTATTGAATTTGGATGATCAGCCATGTTCTCATTAAATGGCGGAGCAGGCTCGAAGGGCCGAATGGCCTACTCCTGCTCCTATCTTCTATGTTTCTATGTTTCTTTACTTGTCCCATTACCACCCTCTTTTGCTTTGCACCAGCATCACTTTTGACATTTATTCACTCCTGCCCCCCACCCTATCACAGACCCTCCCTGTTGTTGTTTTCCAGCGCGCCCACCCCTCCCCCTTTCCCTGGCTCTGTACTTGCTTACAGATTGTTAAATCTCCAACACTTTCCAGTTCTGACGAAAGGTCACCGACCTGAAATGTTCTGTTTTTCCCTCCACTGATGCTGCCTGATCTGCTGAGTGTTTCCAGCATTTTCTGTTTTCATTAGGGATTAGGAATGTTAATGTGCGATATATAACGTTGTAACAGCGTAAGAGTAAATACGGTAACAGAGCAGGGAACTGAAGAGGCCAATTTAGTGTTAGTTCATGACAGGGAGTTGGGAATTGTCTTTTATTGTGTGACTATATAACTTTGTATCACTGTCAGAGTAAATACGGTAACACCGCAGGGAACTGAAGGAGGATTTGATGGGCGAACCGGGGCTGATCCACCCACAGAAATATCAGCCCAGCAGTTTGAATCAGGAAGCGCTGAAACTCATCCCGGCTTCCAGACACGAGGTGGAGAGTTTCACTGAGGATTGAAATTGTCCCGTTTGTCTTGATTTCTTCACCGATCCGGTTATACTGGAGTGCGGGCACAACTTGTGCCGCGCCTGTGTCACCCGGCCTCGCGAACACCAGGAGGCGACAAACTCCTGGCCGGAATGTAGAGAGGAATTTGCAGACAGAAACCTCCGGGTCAATCGGGCCTGAGCGAGTCTGGCCCAGAAAGCAGGAAAATTAAACCTGAATGGGAAAGAGAAGGAAAGTAAACTTCACTGTGAGGAACATCAGGAAGAACTGAAGCTGTTTTGTGAAACTGACCAGAAACTGATCTGTGTGACGGGCCTTGCGGGGAGAGACGGGCAGAGTGACGAGTCGCGCCGCTTCCTGCCCATCAATGAAGCTGTTGAGATCTACAGGGTAAAATGAACAAGAGATTCACTTGATCCACTCTTTTACTCGCCTGTTTTCACAAACACTTTTATTCTGAGATTTTCATCCCAATCCCGGGATCAGCTGAAATCTTCCTTAGATTCTCTCACAGAGAAGAAATCGGCGGCTCCAGAAATGGAATTAAAACAGAAACAGCAGATTTCCGCAGTTAGGGTAAGGTCTCCCTGTGCTGATTTTCTGGGATCTCGGTTAGTTTTGTTCGCTTTATCGCGGTACATTAATTATGTTTCACATTTCATTTCGGTAGGAACAGTCGAGCAGTCTGCAGACCCGCATCACATCCGAGTTCGCTAAAATGCACCAGATTCTCAGTGAGAAAGAGCAGCGATTAATCCGAGATCTCAGGGAACAAGAGGGGGAGATTCTAGAATCAATGGAGGAAAACCTCCGAGAAATTAAAGAGAATTTAAATTCTATTCAGGAGAAACTCTCAAAGTTGCAGAAACAGAAGGAGCAAAAAGACGGGCTGACATTTCTGAAGGTGAGGATTATATTGCGGGTCAGTTCAGTGAAACTTCACACAGTCACAAAATAACCGATGATAACTGAAATAAATGCAGCATTTGCTGAATAATTCGAAACTGATTTAAACTGATTGTTTTGTCTATTCCGGGGCAGTTCTGTTGTCACTGAACTAACCGGCTCCCGCACTGTCCGCAGATTCCCAGGAATACCTGCAACCTCCCGGGAATGAGTTGTCCTGATCTTGAATTTCCGTGTTGCGCAAGTTTACTATTTTCCTGGCACTCAGATTGCAATCCAGTTACAGTTCCATGTTGTGAGTGTGTGGGTGTGTCTGGTGCGGTGGGTGTGAGAGTCACTGTGTCTGTGAGTGACACTGATGTTGAGTTCCAGTATCTGACACACAAATCAGGCTTTTCAACTACTTACAATGATAGAATCCCACAGGCACAAAAGGCCCATTGTGCCTGTGCCGGCTCTTTGAAAGAGCTGTGCAATTAGACCCACTCCCCCCTGCTCTTTCCCCATAGCCCTGCAATTTTTCCTTTGCAAGTCTATTTCCAATTCCCTTTTCACAATCACTATTAAATCTGCTTCCTCCACCCTGTCAGTCAGTGCATTCCAGGTCATCACAAGTCATTGTATAAAAAAATCCCCACTCTCTTATTTTGCCAATTATCTTAAAGATTTGTGAATGTGAGCCCCCAGGTCTCTCTGTTCTTGCACCACATTTAAAATTGTACCGTTTAGTTTATTTTGCCTCTCCTCATTCTTCCTTCTAAAATGCACCACTTCACACTTCTCTGTGTTAAATTTTACCTGCCCTGTGTCTGCTCATTTCACCAGCCTGTCTGTGTCCTCCTGAAGTCTTTTACTATCCTCCTCACTGTTTGTGTTTTATTTATTTCAGGAGGAAGCTTGTCGGAAGAGGAGGTGAGACATGCTCTTTACTGAAACTCTGCACAGTTTGGTAAAAGAACTCAGAAAAGTGTTATAACATCAACTGTTCAATATTTACAGGATTAGTGAGGATGATCAAGTACTGTCAGTAGCAGATGGCGCCCTGTCTATCGGAAAGTTCAATGGCCCTTTACAGTACACAGTGTGCAGAGAAATGATAGACGCCATTAACCCCGGTAAAACTCTTATATTCCTTTTCCTGATTTATAAATCCAGATGAGAAGAGACTGAACGGGCTCCCTGACCCCGGATTAAATGATCACTGATGTCCGTGTCTAGTCTGGAAGTCAGGAGTCTTTGCTCTGGATAAGGGAGGGCTTGGGGTGATCTTATTGAAGTATTCAAGATCCTAAACCGCAGAGAGAAGATAAACATCCACAGGTTTAACACAGTCAGAGTCTACAACAAAGTAGGGATAGTCCCAAACTGAGAAAAGGGAGGGTGAAAAGGCAGTTTGGATTGAGCGAGGTTGGGTTTTTGAGTGACCCCATTGATCGGGCAGGCAGTGAGTCAGTGAGCCCACTGCTCGCTCCATGAAACTGGTCAGAGGCCCAATCCATTCTCAGGGTTGGGCTTCAGTACAATATTGCTGGCGAGTTACCCACGGATTTGGAGCGTGGGAAGGTGCTCGGTGATCCTTGAGGAGGGAGGCGGGAGACCGGAAATCCGCCAAATCCTCCCTGGAGGCCAGTGAGCAGAAGGCGAGGAGGGGAGGGGGGCATGAAAATGCAGTAGGAGGGGGCGAGGTTGGGGGAGGTGGAGGGAGAAAGCCGAGAAGCGGCAGCAGCATTAAGGACAATTCAGGCACCTCCTGGCCACAGAGAAACTGTTACAAAAGGGAAAAAAAGAAAGAACGTGCATTTATATAGCGCCTTTCACGAGCTCAGGAAATCCCAAAGCGCTTTACAGCCAATGAAGTAATGTTTATGAGTAGTCACTGATATAATGTAGGAAAAACGACAACGAATTTGCGCACAGCAAGCTCCCACAAATAACAACGTGATAATGACCAGATACCCTGTTTCCGTGATGTTGGTTGAGGGATAAATCTTGCCCAGGACACCGGGGAGAACGAACTCCTTGCATCATTCCCTATGGGGTTTCCAGTGGTCCCTTTAAGGACCACAGGTTCAGCCATTCTACAGACTGTTCCACTGGGTGGGGCTTGCACAGCTCACGCTCCATCCAATGGAAGACCAAGATTGCATTGGGGTCCCATGTACATATGGGATCCGGTTTGCATGAACTAATGAGGCTTCCCCCATGTTCAGTGCGGGAGCGCTGGATTCCTATCTGGCGGCTGTTACATTGCCCGGAGGCCTTGGTGGGAACCTGGTGGGAAGCACTGCGTGTGATTTTTGTCTCATTACTGCTCCATTTACGGTGTAAATCCGGGCGATAGTGAGACGTAAATCACTCCCAAGTACTTTATGGGGAGGGTATGGAAAGTAAGGGAGGCAGAGTTGTCTGAGGGTATCAGCAGCTTCAAGAGAGAGTTTGATAAGAAGCTGGCAAAAAACTGTAAACCCAAATAGGACTGAGCTGCCTGGGCTTGGAGAGTGGAATTGTGAGGGCTGAGGAGAGGGGAGGTCTAATTTGGACCCCCTGCCCTATTGGACACCCTGCCCTATATCACAGCAGAAAATACACTTCAAAAGTAATACATTGTGTGAAGTGCTTTGAGACATTTGTCAGGAGCATTAGAAATGTCAGTTTCTCCTTCAGATGTAATTGCAGTGTATTTATTTCCAACACATCCCTTATGCTGGACTCTGTCTTACCTGTGAAATATTTTACTCACAACAGTACTTTCCTTGTTGCCTTTGAAAACAGCTGCTTAAACCCGAGTTTAGAACCACGCTAGAAAGTCATTGCATCACCTTTGAAAGCAGCTTCACACAGTGACACTAATCCCATCATCACTCACTTCCACCGAGACTCTCACCCACTTTCTCTGATCTGCTTTGAGTTACTCACAGTTCTTACTTCAGTTCTTAAATTCCCAACAATGTATGTTCTGATATTTTATACCAATATTCCTACTGGATAAAACATCAACATTCGGTTCAATGTTTGGTATTTTTATTTTTATTCTCTCGCTGCATTATTCTCTTTATTTTACATATCCACGGTACAAATAACCAATCAGAAGCCAGGCTGCCTGTCTTACTGAGATTGTATTCTCTGCTGGACCCACCTCCTGCTCCATTGACCCCATTCCCACTAAACTGCTGCCCACCCAACTTCTCTTCCTGGTTTCATGCTAGCTCACATTGTAAATGGTTCCCTCTCCTCACGTCCTATCCAGCTCCTTTTCAAATCCAATGTCACCACAACTTCCTCAAAATTACCCATCCTCTATCCCTCTGGCCTTGCACTTGATCTCCAACCTTACTTTCTTCTACAAAGTCCTTGAACGTACGATCACTTCTGAAATCCCTGGCCATTTTCCTGCAACTGCATGTTTGAACCACCCTAACCAGATTTTCATCCCTGTCATAGCCCCAAAGTGGCCCTAATAAAGATCACACATGACATGCTCTGTGACAATGAATATCGCGCATTTTCCCTCCTCATCCTCCTGGAGCTCTCTGCAAACATTGACCATTCTCCTCCAATGTCTCTCCTCAATTGTCCTACTCAGTGGGACTGCCTTTACTTGGTTCACATTTACCTATTTGATCGTAGCCAGAGTATCTCCAGCAATGGCTTCTCTTTCCGAACCCGCACGGCACCCCAGGAGATTCTCAAGTATTTATTCTTGGTCTTATTCTCTCACTGATCTACATTTTGCCACTTGTCAACCTCATCCACAGAAACAGGCTCAGTTTCCAGATGTACACCGATGGTCCCCAGCTCTACCTCTCCACCACCTCTCTTGACCCCTCCACCGCCAGTGTGTTGTCCAACAGATTATCTGGAATCCAGTTATGGAGGAGCCAGAATTTTTTCCAATTAAACATTGGGAAGATTTAAGCCATCGTCTCTGGAAATTGTCAACAAGTCTACATCCTGGCCACCAACTCCACCCCCTCCTTGGCCACTGTCTCAGGCTGAACCAGACCCTTGCTGTTCTATTCAATCTCGAATTGCACTGCTGATTGTGATCAATCTAAGAGTGTCTGGGACTTTGTCTCCAGTACATGGTGTATCCTGTCTCTCCCATTTCCTTTGCTGAGCTTTTTAATTTAGTTTCCCTCGGTTGTTTTTGGTTCCCTCTTCCTTTCTGCAGCAGCTCCCCTCCTCATTGTTTTCACTTTACCTTTTTCCTTCTCTTCTCTCTATTCTCCTGCTGTCGGTACTTTCCCCCTCTCCACACATCGACAGCGCTGATTAGTGGTGTGTGGGTCACGCCTCCAGAGAGAGATTGCGGGTAAAATCAGGCTGGGTGGTAACACAAAATGGGCGATAGTAAATCAGTGGCCCATTTTACATTGTGCCCAATATTAATTCCCATTGAAGTTAATGGAAACGAATATTGAGGGAGCGCGATACGAGCTGCTGATCGACTATCACCTAAAACAGTCCAAGACCAATTTCATCCTCCTCCCTCTCTTTTGCCTCCCCCTCTCTCCACCTCCCCGCTCTCCCCTCCCCCTCACCTCCCTTCGCCCTCTCCCCCTCTCTCTGCTCCCTCCCCTCCTGCTCTCTCCCCTCCCCTTCCCCTCTTCTCCCCTGTCCTCTCTGCTCCTCTCCCCTCACTCTTTCTTCCCCTCCAGCTCCATCTCTCTCCACTCCCCCTCTCCCCTCCCCCTCACCTAACACTCCCTCTTTCCTTTAACCCTCATTCTCTCACCTCCCACTCTCTCCCCATCCCCTTCTCTCCCTCTGCCCTCCCGCTCTCCCTTCCATTCCCCTCTCCCGCTCTCTCCACCCCTCCCCCTCCCTCTCCTCGCTCTCCCCTCTATTCCCTCCCACACTCGCTCCCATCCCCCTCCCTCTCCTCCCCCTGATCTCCCACTCCCTCCCTCCCCACCTCTCCCCTCTCTCCCTCTCGCACCTCTTCCCACCCCCTCCGCCTCTCTGTCTCATCCCCCTCCCCATCTCTCTCGCTACCCTCACCCGCTCTCTCTCTTTCACCCTCCCCCCGCTGTCTCCAGTGGTTCTCGGGTCTTTATCTCCGGGCGCTGCTTCCGCTGCAGCGCTGAGTCGAGGGGAAATCGACGTAAATCAACCCCCAGGTGAAAACCCTGGAGTGACAGCGGATTCCATGAATACAACCCAGAGCCCGAGTGGGCACTTTAAAAAGGAAAGTATTTGAGTAAATCACAAGAAGAAACTAAATCACTGACTGTGTTATTTTAACTTTCCCCCAGCTCCAGCTTCTCTGACTCTGGATCCGAACACAGCGAATCCCCGACTCATCCTGTCTGAGGACCGGACCAGTGTGAGACTCGGAGACAAATGGCAGCCGCTCTCTGACACCCCGGAGAGGTTTGATTGCAGGGCCTGTGTCCTGGGATCGGAGGGATTCACATCAGGGAGACACTACTGGGAGGTGGAGGTGGGGATCAAGGCTCGGTGGTTTCTGGGAGTGGCCCAAGAGTCTGCCGGGAGGAAAGGGGAAATCAGACTGAGCCCTGACACCGGATACTGGACTGTGTGGCTGAGACCCGGAAGTGGCTATGTTGCCGGAACCTCCCCCTCACGGACCCCCCTCACCCCGAGTGTGAAGCCCCGGAAGATCGGGGTGTACCTGGACTATGAGGGCGGACAGGTGTCATTTTACAATGCGGACAACATGTCCCATCTCCACACTTTCACCCACACTTTCACTGAGAGAATCTTTCCCATATTCAATCCGGGATGGAATGACAGCGGGAAAAACTCCGCCCCGCTGACAATCTGCGGGGTTAAAGGTCACTAACAGGTCCATCCCATAATGTCACCCCGCCTCCTGCCAGCTGCAAACTGATGGGCGTCGGTCTCAGTCACAGGTGGTGCGGGTGGTCCAAATGTCACCTGAGGTCAGGGCGGCTACAACCGAGTGACAATGTCTTGTTGGTGAGATTTGTTTGTTTAATCGGTGCAGGGGAACAAACTCGTGGCAACTGCTCCAGAGACTCCTGTAAAATTAAATAAAACCTCAAGAACATCGAGAATCATCGGGGCCCAGAAACAGAGGAGATTTAAAACACGGGCAGGAATACACCAAGGGAACCACAGACTCCAGCTGGGAAGTTAAAGGTAAAGAGGGGCAGGGGAGAGGAACTAGGGTGAGATGGAACACCAGTGGGAAGGACATGACAAAGGGACCATCCGAGACACGGCAAATTAAATAATACCCGAGGGAAGGAAAAAGTAAAAGGGGCACCAGATAGAAGTGAAATCAAAAGGGAACAGGAGGGAGTATCAGAAACATGGGAAAACCCAGGGGATGGAAATGATCAGAACATTCAAGCGTGTGGAGTGTTTAGAATAGAGAGTGGACAAGGTCATCACCTGTGGAGAGAGAAGACAGGTTAACATTCCGGGAATACACCCTGCATCGGAACTGGGAACTGAAAGATCAGCAAGGGCCTCTGTAGGGCTGGGGAATAGAAGGAGGGGGAGGGAAGAAACAAATGGATGGTGAATTGTAGAGAGGAACTGACTGGGTGGAATGAGCTGTGAGCTGCAGGAACCCGGTGACCTTCCTGCCTGTAATGTTGCTCCACAGGCGGAAGGTGGCGCTACATGGCGGTGTTTGAGATGAATTAGTGCAACACCTGCCAAGCGCTGTTATTAAACTGCACCATAGAAGCCGCATTGATTGAAAACACAGCGATTCGGGGCTTAATTACATCCCAGAAGCATGAACTAAACGTGCTGTTTGTTTTATTTGCACCTTGCTCCAGCCTCTGGATTCTTACAATTCCCATCCCGAACTAATGGTGGAATTTAAGAGCCCCCGCCTGGTGTAACCGGAGTGAGAGTCGCCTGGAAATGGCACTAAAGTTTACACCGGAGCTTCAGCCATCGCCACCTTGGGTAGGGTCCTGAGATGGGCAGCGGGAACGCCCGCCTGTTTCAGGGGGAAACAACGTCATTTACAAACCGGGGTCCCATGAAGTACAGAGGACCCGGATTGTAATTTTCAGATACAAATGGGCGGAGTGTGGGCGCGTTGAGCGACCGAACCAGCTGCTCTTCAAACACCCGCTGGAGGCCGCTCGGAAATCAGACAAAGGTTCTTTAATTTTTTTTTACACATCTCTCTCTCTCTCCTAAAAACATATTCCTGACATCATTTAACCATGACTTTCTGATTTACTTCATTTTGTTCACAAATATTTTCAACCTTCCTCGTGTTCCGCCCCCTTCAAGTACGTTTCTTATTTTTTCATAGAAGTGCAAACATTCCATGTTGAAAGTTTCTTCTGGACTTTTTTCATTCGTTCCTGGGATGTGGGGGTCGCTGGCAAGGCCAGCATTTACTGCCCATCCCTAATTGCCCTGAAGAAGGTGTTGCTGAGCCGCCTTCTTCAAACGCTGCAGTCTGTGTGGTGAAGGTTCTCCCACAGTGTTGTTAGGGAGAGAGTTCCAGGATTTTGACCCAGTGACAATGAAGGAACGGCCGAAATATTTCCAAGTCAGGATGGTGTGTGACTTGGAGGAGAACTTTGAGGTGGTGGTGTTCCCATGCGCCTGTTGCCCTTGTGATCCTGGGTGGAAGAGTTTGCGGGTTTGGAAGGTGCTGCCAAAGAACACGCCGCCCCCCTCATCACCCCTTCCCCCCTCCTCCCCAACCCTCTCCTCCTTACCCAACCTCCCCGCTCATTCACATCCCCTCACCCACTCCCCCCCCTCCTTCTCACCCCTCACCTCAACCTCACCACTCTCCCGATCACTGCCACCTCCCTCTCCCCATCACTGCCCCCTCCCTCTCCCCATCACTGCACCCTCCCTCTCCTGATCACTGACCCCTCCCTCTCCCGATCACTGCCCCTCCCTCTCCCGATCACTGCCCTTCCCTCTCCCCATCACTGCCTCTCCCGATCACTGCCACCTCCCTCTCCCCATCACTGCCCCTCCCTCTCCCGATCACTGCCCTTCCCTCTCCCCATCACTGCCTCTCCCGATCACTGCCACCTCCCTCCCCCCATCACTGCCCCCTCCCTCTCCCCATCACTGCCCCTCCCTCTCCCGATCACTGCCCACTGCCTCTCCCGATCACTGCCCCTCCCTCTCCCCATCACTGCCCCTCCCTCTCCAGATCACTGCCCACTGCCTCTCCCGATCACTGCCCCTCCCTCTCCCCATCACTGCCTCTCCCGATCACTGCCACCTCCCTCCCCCCATCACTGCCCCCTCCCTCTCCCCATCACTGCCACCTCCCTCCCCCATCACTGCCCCCTCCCTCTCCCCATCACTGCCCCTCCCTCTCCAGATCACTGCCCACTGCCTCTCCCGATCACTGCCCTTCCCTCTCCCCATCACTGCCTCTCCCGATCACTGCCACCTCCCTCCCCCCATCACTGCCCCCTCCCTCTCCCCATCACTGCCCCTCCCTCTCCCGATCACTGCCCACTGCCTCTCCCGATCACTGCCCCCTCCCTCTCCCCATCACTGCCCCTCCCTCTCCAGATCACTGCCCACTGCCTCTCCCGATCACTGCCCCCTCCCTCTCCCGATCACTGCCCCTCCCTCTCCAGATCACTGCCCACTGCCTCTCCCGATCACTGCCCCCTCCCTCTCCCCATCACTGCCCCTCCCTCTCCAGATCACTGCCCCCTCCCTCTCCCGATCACTGCCCCCTCCCTCTCCCGATCACTGCCCCTCCCTCTCCCCATCACTGCCCCTCCCTCTCCAGATCACTGCCCACTGCCTCTCCCGATCACTGACCCCTCCCTCTCCCGATCACTGCCCACTGCCTCTCCCGATCACTGCCCCCTCCCTCTCCCGATCACTGCCCCCTCCCTCTCCCGATCACTGCCCCTCCCTCTCCCGATCACTGCCCCCTCCCTCTCCCGATCACTGCCCCCTCCCTCTCCCGATCACCGCCCCTCCCTCTCCCGATCGCTGCCCCCTCCCTCTCCCGATCACTGCCCCCTCCCTCTCCCGATCACTGCCCCCTCCCTCTCCCGATCACTGCCCCCTCCCTCTCCCGATCACCGCCCCTCCCTCTCCCGATCGCTGCCCCCTCCCTCTCCCGATCACTGCCCCCTCCCTCTCCCGATCACTGCCCCCTCCCTCTCCCGATCACTGCCCCCTCCCTCTCCCCATCACTGCCCCCTCCCTCTCCCGATCACTGCCCCTCCCTCTCCCGATCACTGCCCCCTCCCTCTCCCGATCACTGCCCCCCCTCTCCCGATCACTTCCTCCTCCCTCTCCTGATCACTGCCCCTCCCTCTCCCCATCACTGCCCCCTCCCTCTCCCGATCACTGCCCCTCCCTCTCCCGATCATTGCCCCCTCCCTCTCCCGATCACTGCCCCTCCCTCTCCCGATCACTGCTCCCTCCCTCTCCCGATCACTGCCCCTCCCTCTCCAGATCACTTCCTCCTCCCTCTCCTGATCACTGCCCCTCCCTCTCCCGATCGCTGCCCCTCCCTCTCCTGATCGCTGCCCCTCCCTCTCCCGATCACTGACCCCTCCCTCTCCCGATCAATGCCCCTCCCTCTCCCCATCACTGCCCCCTCCCTCTCCCGATCACTGCCCCCTCCCTCTCCCGATCACCGCCCCTCCCTCTCCCGTTCACTGCCCCTCCCTCTCCCGTTCACTGCCCCTCCCTCTCCCCATCACTGCCCCCTCCCTCTCCCCATCACTGCCCCCTCCCTCTCCCCATCACTGCCCCCTCCCTCTCCCGATCACTGCCCCTCCCTCTCCCCATCACTGCCCCCTCCCTCTCCCAATCACTGCCCCTCCCTCTCCCGATCACTGCCCCTCCCTCTCCGCATCACTGCCCCCTCCCTCTCCCGATCACTGCCCCCTCCCTCTCCCGATCACTGCCCCCTCCCTCTCCCGATCACTGCCCCTCCCTCTCCCGATCACTGCCCCTCCCTCTCCCGATCACTGCCCCTTCCTCTCCCGATCACTGCCCCCTCCCTCTCCCGATCACTGCCCCCTCCCTCTCCGCATCACTGCCCCCTCCCTCTCCCGATCACTGCCCCCTCCCTCTCCCGATCACTGCCCCCTCCCTCTCCCGATCACTGCCCCTCCCTCTCCCGATCACTGCCCCTCCCTCTCCCGATCACTGCCCCCTCCCTCTCCCAGTCACTGCCCCTCCCTCTCCCGATCACTGCCCCTCCCTCTCCCGATCACTGCCCCCTCCCTCTCCCGATCACTGCCGCTCCCTCTCCCCATCACTGCCCCTCCCTCTCCCGATCACTGCCCCTCCCTCTCCCCATCACTGCCCCTCCCTCTCCCCATCACTGCCCCTCCCTCTCCCGATCACTACCCCTCCCTCTCCCGATCACTGCCCCTCCCTCTCCCGATCACTGCCCCCTCCATCTCCCCATCACTGCCCCTCCCTCTCCCCATCACTGCCCCTCCCTCTCCCGATCACTGCCCCTCCCTCTCCCCATCACTGCCCCTCCCTCTCCCCATCACTACCCCTCCCTCTCCCGATCACTGCCCCTCCCTCTCCCGATCACTGCCCCCTCCCTCTCCCCATCACTGCCCCTCCCTCTCCCGAACACTGCCCCTCCCTCTCCCGATCACTGTCCCCTCCCTCTCCCGATCACAGTCCCCTCCCTCTCCCGATCAGTGTCCCTCCCTCTCCCGATCACTGCCCCCTCCCTCTCCCGATCACTGCCCCTCCCTCTCCCGATCACTGCCCCTCCCTCTCCTGATCACTGCCCCCTCCCTCTCCCGATCACTGCCCCCTCCCTCTCCCGATCACTGCCCCTCCCTCTCCCGATCACAGTCCCCTCCCTCTCCCGATCACTGCCCCCTCCCTCTCCCCATCACTGCCCCCTCCCTCTCCCCATCACTGCTCCTCCCTCTCCCAATCACTGCCCCACCTTCCAATTCGCATCCCCCGACCCCAGGATATACCCGGGAATGCACAGAAGGTTCATACAGCTCGGCAGTTACATTTCAATGAAGACCAATATTTGAAATCTCATAGACCTGAAACGTTACCTCTGTTTCTGTCTCCACAGATGCCGCCTGACCTGCTCAGTATTTCCGGCATTGTCTGATATTATTTCAGTTTTCCAGCTTCTACAGTATTTTGTTTTTGTATTTGAAACTGAAGTAATTCTGTGTATTGAATATTATTTCAATGGGCCTGCCCGTGTGTGGCAGGAAATCCAATGGGCGGTGAAATAGGTGGACGGCGCGCAGAGCCTCATTTCCACCCACTCACCCCAGCTTTGTCCATTCATTGCCAGAGGGAGGGTGGAAGTTCCCAGCCCAGGGATTTGATGCTAAACTACACTGGTTTATATATTGCATCTCCAGATAATCTTACCAGAGTCAACTGAGCCGAGAGTAACTTTATCCTGGCAACTATTTTTATATAAATCGCACCGTTAGTCTTTGTCAAATGTGAGTTTCTCACACCACTGTTTAATTTAGCTAAATATTTCAGTTATTTCAATCTGTAAACTTCTGGTCTGTGTGATAATATCTGCTGTTTATAGAGAGTTTAGTAGTGTAGGAGGAGACTAGATTGAATTCAGTCAGTAAATTGCTGCCGTTGAGGTATCTGTTAGTGCCCCAGATGTGCGCTGCTGTGAGGTGGAAAAACGTGACAGCATCTGGATCGTAAGAGGAAACATCTGTTTTCAGCAGGGTGTCGGACCAGACCCTGGAACAGGTTGATCCGGCCCGCGGACTTGCCCTCAGAGGCGGACTGACTATCGGGAAATGTCCCCGAGTGTCCCCCGGACCCTCCACCGATGAATTTGGACTCTGGGTCTTTCTAAAGCCGGTCTGTCCCGGGGCTCTGAGGCGTTTCCCGAGCTCCCCCTTCCCCGCTCTCCAGCCGCCTTCACTCACTCTGCAGCGCTCCTCTGCTCTGCAGTGAAACCCCGATTAAAATGAGACCGAGTTGATAAGCTGAGGGTTTGAACTGACTATTGACCAGGTCACTGTCACTGGACCCGCCCCCTCACTGAGTGACAGGCTCTCCGGCCAATCCGCTTCCCCCGGGAGAGACCCGCCCCCTCACTGAGTGACAGGCTCTTCGGCCAATGACCAGGTCACTGTCACAGGACACGCCCCCTCACTGAGTGACAGGCTCTCCGGCCAATCCACTTCCCCCGGGAGAGCCCCGCCCCCTCGCTGAGTGACAGGCTCTCCGGCCAATCCGCTTCCCCCGGGGGAGACCCGCCCCCTCACTGAGTGACAGGCTCTCCGGCCAATGACCAGGTCATTGTCACTGGACCCGGGTTCTTCTGTTTCAGCCTGTGAATCGCACGCAGACGGGTCGCGGAACAGACTCAGGAATTGGTCATTGACGGAACCTTCATGCGGTTCCTTCTGAGAGCGAGTGAAGCTGGCGGGCCTTGGGGAAGTGTGGCCAATGGCCGCGGTGGGAAAGCAGCTCGAGTGAGCCGGACCGCGGGAATCCACCGGAGACACGGCCATGGAGCGCCACCTTCCGGCTGTGGAGCCACATTACAGGCAGCGAGCTCACCGGCTTCCTGCAGTTCTGGCCAAGGCTCATCGACCTGAAACTCGGTGTCTCTCCCTACACATGCTGCCTGGCCTGCTGAGGATTTCCAGCATTTCCTGTGTTTGTTCCTGCAGTTCACACCTCATTCTGGACTTAGCTGGACATTTTGAACTACCGCCCAAAACCAATTTTATTCCCAGAATTCGTTCAATGATTTTTTTGTTGGTAATGAATTTGCATCCAACCAGCGATCATGTGTTTTCAGAGCAGTCTCGCCATCTTTATTACATTCATTAATCTAACAATACAAACAAAGCGAACGGAAAGAACAAAAATGTTCTCAGACAAAAACTCTAAAGCAGGAAGTTCAGGCGCTGCTTACTGGTCTGTAAGGAGCAAGATACCCGTGGATGTAATGGAAGAAAGTTCATGGGAACTGTTGTTGGCCACACATCTTACTCAGGCCAACAGAGGCAGGTAAAGAAGAGAGGAAAGGAGCATCAATCACACAGGGGCATGGGGTTTCCCAGCAGAACCAGGGCATATTCCAGCAGATGCATGAAGCACACAGCAGAGGCAATCAGCATCCCAGCAGAAGCAGGGTGTTCACATCAGAGCCAAGACGCGTCCCAGCACAAGCATAAGAACATAAGAAATAGGAGCAGGAGTAGGCCAATCGGCCCCTCGAGCCTGCTCCACCATTCAATAAGATCATGGCTGATCTGATCCTAACCTCAAATCTACTATCACTCTACATCCCACCCGAGCCCATGTGATCTCCTGGGAGAGGCGAAAAACCAGATAAAAAACCCAATGGCCAATTTCGGAGAAAAAAGTCTGGGAAATTCCTCTCCGACCCATCTAGGTGATCGAAACTCGTCCAGGAGATCACTCTGTCCCTATATTTTCTACAGTACTTACCTTCTGTAAAAGGTGATCTCCACCCCAGCCAGGAACAGGAATAGAACATCTCCTGAAATCTAACACAGAATTAGAACACAAGAAGTAGGAGCAGAACAAGGCTACACGGCCCCTGGGCCCACTCCGCTACCCACAGGGCCATGACCGTTCCGAACCTAGACTCATGTCCAATTTCCTGCCCGCTCCCCGTAACCCCTAATTCCCTTTACTTCTAAGAAGCTGTCTATTTCTGTTTTAAATTTATTTAATGATGTAGCTTCCACAGCTTTCTGGGGCAGTAAATTCCACAGACCTACTACCCTCTGAGTGAAGAAGTTTCTCCTCATCTCAGTTTTGAAAGAGCAGCCCCTTATTCTAAGACTATGCCCCCTAGTTCTAGTTTCACCCATCATTGGGAACATCCTCACCACATCCACCTGATCAAGCCCCTTCACAATCTTATATGTTTCAATAAGATCGCCTCTCATTCTTCTGAACTCCAATGAGTAGTGTCCCAAGGGAGGTAAAGAAATGTAACAAAGGTGGTCTCTTCTTCTGTATCTGCTCGAAGCAGGTTACATTTCCATATTAGCAGAGACCTGGTGTGAACAATACTATAAAAAACAAAATCTACTAATACAATAAATCTGAATTAGAAAAGGTGTTTCAGGTGTATAACGCCTCATCACGAGTTCTGATGAAAAGATTCACATTCAAACCATCAATCGGCTCTTTTCTCTTTACAGATACTGGCTGGTCTGCCATGCACTGCCGGCACTTTGTGTTTTATATCTGGTAGGACCAGTTTGCCAGTGAGCCCCATCAGCTGGGAACAGATGTGTGGCACTGGAGGGCCAGGGGGAAAGGGGGCAACTAAATTTGCCACACTACAGTGACAGAGCTTACTCATGAAAAAACTAAGTTGGAAACCACAATATTTCTCAATGCATTGAGGAGTGTAAAAGAGATTTCCCTCCAGCTTATAGGGCAGCACAGCTCAGACTGGGAGATCACCATGTGTGGAGTGCAGCGAGCACCGTGGTACAGTGAGCTGAGCACCAGCACAGCCAATCGCCTTTTTATAATGTGGCTTTAGAGTCATAGAGTTATACAGCACAGAAAGAGGCCCTTCGGCCCATCGTGTCTGCGCCGTCCATCAAGCCCTGTCCAATCTAATCCCATTTTCCAGCATTTGGTCCATAGCCTTGTATGTAATGGCATTTCAAGTGCTCATCCAAATGCTTCTTGAATGTTGTGAGGGTTCCTGCCTCTACCACCCTTTCAGGCAGTGAGTTCCAGACTCCAACCACCCTCTGGGTGAAAAAGTTCCTCCTCAAATCCCCTCTAAACCTCCTGCCCCTTACCTTGAATCTATGCCCCCTTGTTATTGACCCCCCTACTAAGGGGAAAAGTTCCTCTTTATCTACCCTATCTATGCCCCTCATCATTTTGTACACCTCAATCAGGTCCCCCCTCAGCCTTCTTTGCTCCAAGGAAAACAACCCCAGCCTGTTTAGTCTTTCTTCATAGCTGAAGCACTCCATCCCAGGTAACATCCTGGTAAATCTTCTCTGCACCCTCTCCAAAGCAATCACATCCTTCCTATAGTGAGGCGACCAGAACTGCACACAGTACTCCAGCTGTGGCCTTACCAGCATTTTGTACAGCTCCATCATAACCTCCCTGATCTTATATTCTATGCCTTGGCTAATGAAGGCAAGTATCCCATATGCCTTTTTAACCACCTTATCTACCTGTTCCGCTGCCTTCAGGGATCTATGTACATGTACATCAAGGTCCCTCTGACCCTCTGTACTTCCTATGGTCCTACCACTCAATGTGTATTCCCTTGCCTTATTTGTCCGTCCAAAATGCATCACCTCGCACTTTTCAGGGTTAAATTCCATTTGCCACTTTTCCGCCCATCTGACCAACCCGTTTATATCGTCCTGTAGCCTGAGGCTTTCCTCCTCGCAATTTACCACCCCACCAATTTTCGTGTCATCTGCGAACTTACTGATCATACCTTTTACATTCTCATCCAAATCATTTATGTAGATCACAAACAGCAAGGGACCCAGCACCAATCCCTGAGGTACCCCACTGGACACAGGCTTCCAGTCACAAAAGCAACCTTCGACCATCACCCTCTGCCTCCTGCCACTCAGCCAGTTTAGGATCCAACGTGCCAAGGCACCCTGGATCCCATGGGCTCTTACCTTCTTAACCAATCTCCTATGCGGGACTTTGTCAAAAGCCTTACTGAAGTCCATGTATACCACATCCACAGCATTTCCCTCATCCACACACCTAGTCACCCCCTCGAAAAATTCAATCAGATTGGTCAGACATGATTTACCCTTGACAAAGCTATGCTGACTATCCCCGATTAATCCTTGCCTCTCCAAGTGGAGACTAATTTTGTCCCTCAGAATTTTTTCCAATAATTTCCCTACCACAGATGTTAGGCTCACTGGCCTTTAATTCCCTGGTTTATCCCTGCTACCCTTCTTGAATAATGGTACTACGTTAGCTGTTCTCCAGTCCTCTGGTACATCCCCTGTGGCCAGAGAGGTTCTGAAAATTTGTGTCAGAGCCCCTGAAATCTCCTCCTTTGCCTCACACAGCAGCCTGGGATACATCTCATCCGGGCCTGGGGATTTATCCACTTTTTGGCCTGCTAAAACCGCTAGTACCTCCTCCCTCTCGATGCTAATATGTTCAAGTATATCACAGTCCCCTTGCCCGATTTCTATGTCAACATCGTCTTTCTCCATAGTGAACACAGATGCAAAAAATTCATTTAAAACCCCGCCTACATCATCTGGCTCTACACACAGATTGCCACTTTGGTCCCTAATGGGCCCTACCCTTTCCCTGGTTATCCTCTTGCCCTTAATATACTTATAAAACATCTTAGGATTTTCCTTTATTTTGCTCACCAGTGTTATTTCATGGCCCCTCCTCGCTCTCCTAATTTCTTTTTTAAGTATGCCCCTGCACTTTTTATACTCCTCTAGGGCTTCCTCCATCTTTAGTCTTTTGTAACTGCCAAAAGCCCCCCTTTTTTTCCTAATGCATTTTTGTATATCCCTTGTCATCCAAGGTTCCCTTTGCTTGTTGGTCCCACCCTTGACCTTTACAGGAACATGTTGGCGTTGTACTCTCTCTATTTCCCTTCTGAAAGTCTCCCACTGCTTTGATGTGGATTTTCCTATAAGTAGTTGCTCCCAGTCCACTTTGGCCAGATCCTGCCTTATCATATTAAAATCGGCCTTCCCCCAATTTAGAACCCTTATTTCCGGGCCGTCTTTGTCTTTTTCCATGACCACCTTAAATCTCACCGAATTATGGTCACTGTCGCCAAAATGCTCTCCTACTGACACTTCCACCACTTGCCCGGCTACATTCCCTAGAATTAGGTCCAGTACCGCCCCCTCTCTTGTAGGACTTTCTACATGTTGGCTCAAAAAGCTCTCCTGGATGCACTTTAAGAATTCTGCACCCTCTAAGCCTTTCACACTCTGACTATCCCAATTAATATTGGGGAAGTTGAAATCCCCCACTATTATTACCCTATTATTTTCGCACTTCTCTGAGATTTGCCTACATATCTGTTCCTCTATCTCCCCCTGACTGTTTGGGGGCCTATAGTACACTCCCAGCAAAGTGCTTGCCCCTTTTTTTTTAAAGTTCTACCCATATGGCCTCATTAGAGGAACCCGCTAATATATCATCCCTCCTTACAGCAGTAATTGACTCCTTAATTAATATTGCAACACCCCCTCCCCTTTTACACCCCCCTCTGTCTCGCCTGAAGATTCTATACCCTGGAATATTGAGCTGCCAGTCCTGACCTTCCCTCAACCATGTCTCCGTGATAGCAACAATATCGTACTCCCATGTGTTCAACAACAACTTCAGTTCATCCAGCTTATTTGCAAGACTCCTTGCATTAAAATAAATGCCTTCCAGCCTTGCCATATTCCCTTTTGCCTTCACATATTTGCTCTGCCTTCCCAGCTGACTTGTTTTTTCCTCCGTATTTGGCTGTAAATCACCCCCTACTATAGCTCCACTCTGTATCCCATCCCCCTGCCAAGTTAGTTTAAACCCCCCCCCCCCAACAGTGCTAGCAAACCTCCCCACAAGGATATTGGTCCCCCTCTGGTTCAGGTGTAAACCGTCCGACTTGTACAAGTCCCACCTTTCCCAGAAGCAGACCCAGTGATCCAGGAAACTAAAGCCCTCCCTCCTGCACCATCCCTTTAGCTATGCATTCATCTGTTCTATCTTCCTATTCCTATACTCACTAGCACGTGGCACCGGGAGTAATCCAGAGATTACAACCTTTGAGGTCCTGCTCTTTAATCTTCTACCTAGCTCCCTAAATTCTTGCTGCAGGACCTCATCCCTCTTTTTACCTATGTCATTGGTACCAATGTGGACCACGACCTCTGGCTGTTCGCCCTCCCCCTCCAGAATGCCCTGCAGCCGCTCAGTGACATCTTTGACCCTGGCACCAGGGAGGCAACAAACCATCCTGGATTCATGTCTACGGCCACAGAAACGCCTATCTGTTCCCCTTACTATAGAATCCCCTACCACTATTGCTCTCCCACTCTTTTTCCTCCCTTCCTGGGCAGCAGGAGCACCCCCAGTGCCAGGAAGTTGGCTGCTGCGGCCTTCCCCTGATGTCATCCCCCCCAACAGTATCCAAAGCGGTATACCTGGTTGAAAGGGGGATGGCCACAGGGGTCCCCTGCACTACCTGCCTGCTTCTATTGTTCCGCCTGGTGGTCACCCATTTCCCTTCTGCCTGTGCAGCCCTACCCTGCGGTGTGACCAACTCACTGTATGAGTAATTCGCGACCCTCTCAGCATCGTGAATGCTCCACAACCCATCCACCCACAGCTCCAACGCCCCAAGACAGCCCGTTAGTAGCTGCAGCTGGATGCATTTCTGGCACACGTGTTGGTCAGGGACACTGGCAGCGTCCCTGAATTCCCACATAGAGCAAGAGGAGCATATCACGGGGCTGGGCTCTCCTGGCATGACCTACCCCTTTAATCAATTTAAATTAAATTAATTCAATACCACCAGTAAAGTAAGCCTTACCTGGTCTCTGGAGCCCTTTGTAGGCCCGCTCTACCGCTGAAGCACCCGCCGAAGCTCTGAGGCCTTGCCTCACCTAACTCCCTGACTCACCCAACTCTCAGCACTCTGTTGAAACCGCACTTTCTTTGTAGAAGTCCCTCAAACCTCAATTTCCTTGCTTCTTCTCCTGAAGACACTAACTCCAGTCTCGGGAACAGCAGAACTGAGCTCAGTTGTGTCCTCCCCTCACCTGACGGCCACGTCCAGCGGGAGGAGTCACTGGAGAACACCCAGGCTGGGGCTCTTTTCTCTAGATAAGAGAAGACTGAGGGGTGATGTAGCTTTTAAAAGTTCTTTAGAATAATTTGTCCGTGACTGCACAAACCACTCTTGGTCCAGGTATATTGTGTATCAGTAAAGCAGGTTTATTAAGCAGTAAGTATCCAGTACAAAGAAGTAATACTGAACAAGAAGATAGTCACAGTTTGTTCATCGAACCCTGGCATTCCTCCGAGTGACTGTGGTGCGGTCTCTTTATTCTCTTGCTGTGTTCTGTTGACTGAAGCTTCTTCTTCCTCCTCTGGCTTCCCACTGCTTTCGCTGTTCAATATCTGCATTTTTATACCCTTTCTCTCCCATTTTGCTTTCATGGCAGTAATTAGCTCTCTGACACCTATTAAATGTCCCTCCTCTCCTTTACACTCATCTTATGACCTCGTTAACCCCACTAGGCCTCTTTCTGTGGATAACAAAATACCCTTATCTAAGAATTTCACTTTACAGAACATCCTCGATGTGTTTTCTAAACAGTTTGTCTATTCTGCAGTTTCTAAAATGAAGGATGTTCCCAACTCCTATCTCTTTACTCTAGCTCTTCTCTCTTTTCCATAACATTACCGAATTCTATGTCTCCGACAGTCTCCGTGTTTATTCAGCACCACATTCCATTACTTCAGTCATTTAAAACAGAGGTTTTTAGTCAGGTTGGCATAATTTCCCATCCTGCTTTGGTCTCAACCATTTGCCATTTTATACAGGCTTTTTAGGTATTTAACATACAATTTCACATATTATAGTTATATAAAAATGGTTATAGAATCTTAATAATGTTTACTAAATCCTACCGGTACACTCTATCTTACAGATACCCGATAGAGTCTTTGCAATGATGAAAGGGAAAGGTCGATGTACAGTAAATCAGTGCATGTTCCATTTCCCAACTCCTCCAGATCCATCAACTGATTGCAGAAGGAATGTTGGCCAGGACATGGGTCAACTGCCTGCCCTTATTTGAATAGTGTCTCGTGATCTTTAACACCCAGCTTAACAGGTAGACAGGGCCTCTAACACCTCAACCCAAAGATGGTACATCTAAATAACAGTGACTGCACTTCAAAAAGAATTCATTGGCTGTGACGTGTTTTGGGATGTCTTGAAGTCATGAAGGACCTATATGAATGCAAGCTCTTTCCTCCTGATTCCTTCATGATTGCACTGGAGTGTCAGCTCAGGTTATGTACTCAGCAAGGCGAGGGTCTTGAACCCACAACATTCAGACTCTACTGGATTTTTAGTTACCCGAGTGGGCTCCCAGACCCTGGCCCTAAGGAGGCTGGTCGCGGCTGCACCGTGCAGTCGGCAGATCACCCTTCGCCCCTGTGCTCACTCACCTACATTGACTCCCGGTCCGGCAAGGCCTCGATTTTAAAATTATCATCCTTGCTTCCAAATCCCTCCATGGCCTCGCCCCTCCCTATCTCTGTAACTTCCTGCAGTCCTACAACCCTCTGAGATCTCTGTGCTCCTCCAGTTCTGGTCTCTTGCACATCCCCAATTTTCATCGCTCCACCACTGGCAGCTATGTCTTCAGCAGCCTAGGCCATAAGCTCTGAAATGTCCTTAACTCTCTCCGCCTCTCCACCTCACTCCTCCTTTAATAAACTCCATTAAATCTACCTCTTTGACCAAGCTCCTTACGTGGCTCGGTGTCAAATTTGGTTTGATAACGTTCCTGTGAAACGCCTTCGGTCGTTTTACTATGTTTAAGGTGCTATATAAATGCAATTTGTTGTTGTTGTTTGATTCAAATCCAGGACCAAGGGGTGAAGTAACGGTCTGACACATACCTAGGGCGCTGCCTAGGATAATCCAGTAACTAGTTTCCATTCACTTTTGACCAAAGTATCTCCCAGGCACCCTCGGGAAATAAATTTCATGTCTTCAGCACCCACTTCAGAGATTTTTTAACTGATTAATTTCCTCTCTGTACTCGGAATACAGGCCCAGATTTTGGAATTCCGCTCTCCTGACACACACCAAGAGCCCATATTGGGAAATTCCACAATCCCAACCTGTGCTTTTTTTGAACATTGGACAAACCGGGAATGCGGATTTTCCCGACAGGGACTTGGTGTGTGTCAGGAGCACGGAAGAGGGAATTCTAGGATCATGTTTATTTTCCATTATTTTTTCTGATTCCATTATCTTTCAGTTCTGAAGGAAGGTCCTGCCTGAATTGTCTGATCAGCCGAGTGTTTCAGCATTTGCTGTTTTTGATATTCCCTCAGTACCGGTTTCCACCAGCAGGTGGTGATACTGCACTGTAAAACTTTACAGCTTTTTGTACAGCTCGCCAGCCCCATCTCCTGGCTGAAAGTGGCACTACAATCAACTGCGAGGGAACATCAAACAATCTGGGGTGATTTTTAATTTTTACCACAAGAAGCGTTAGCGGATCAGCCGCCCGTTTTACAGCCCGTACGGCAGTAAAAGTGAACATTCAGCCCTTTAAACCGAAGATTTGCAAACTCCCCGTCTTCTTGAAGAGAGATAGTTTGTGTATTTCTCATCACAAATGGTGCTGATTAACTGAGGAATGTCCTCATTTTCAGAGCACAACTTATACCTGCTTTTTAATACAAAGGAGTGGGGCAGTGATGTGAAAGGGCTGGGATGGAGTTGCTGTCGGTTTTACTTTTTATTTTAGTCTTTGTTTTCATTAACAGTGTCAGCCAGTGGCTCAGTTGGTCGCACTCTCACTTCCTGACTCATGAAAGTTGTGGGTTCAAGTCCCACTCTGGACTTGAGCACAACAATCTAGGCTGACTCTCCAGTGCCGATGAGACCTTAAACCGAGGCTCTCTCAGGTGGATGTAGAATATCCCAAGGCACTATTTTGAAGAAGAGTTCTGGTTCACTAATGTCCTTTAGGGAAGGAAATCTGCTGTCCTTACCTGGTCTGGCCTACATGTGACTCCAGACCCACAGCAATGTGGTTGACTCTTAATGCCCTCTGAAATGGCCTAGCAAGCCACTCAGTTGTAAACAACCGCTACGAAAAACAATAAGAATAAAACCGGACGGACCACCCGGCATCGACCTCGGCACCGGAAACAACAACGGCAAACCCAGCCCTGTCAACCCTGCAAAGTCCTCCTTACCAACATCTGGGGGCTTGTGCCAAAATTGGGAGAGCTGTCCCACAGACTAGTCAAGCAACAGCCTGACATAGTCATAATTACCAAATCATACCTTACAACCAATGTCCCAGACACCACCATCACCATCCCTGGGTATGTCCTGTCCCACCGACAGGACAGACCCACCAGAGGTGGTGGCACCGTGGTATACAGTCGGGAGGGAGTAGCCCTGGGAGTCCTCAACATTGACTCAGGACCACATGAGGTCTCATGGCATCAAGTCAAACATGGGCAAGGAAACCTCCTGCTAATTACCACCTACTGCCCTCCCTCAGCTGATGAATCAGTACTCCTTCATGTTGAACACCAATTGAAAGAAGCACTGAGAGTAGCAAGGGCACAAAATGTCCTCTGGGTGGGGGACTTCAATGTCCATCACCAAGAGTGGCTCGGTAGCACCACAACTGACCGAGCTGGCTGAGTCCTAAAGGACATAGCTGCCAGACTGGGTCTGTGACAGGTGGTGAGGGAACCAACAAGAGGGAAAAACCTACTTGATCTCGTCCTCACCAATCTATCTACCTGTTGCAGATGCATCTGTCCATGACAGCATTGGTGGAAGTGACCACTGCACAGTCCTTGTGGAGACAAAGTCCCATCTTCACAGTTGTGTGGCACTACCACCGTATTAAATGGGACAGATTTCGAACAGATCTGGCAACACAAAACTGGGCATCCATGAGGCGCTGTGGGCCATCAGCAGCAGCAGAATTGTATTCAACCACAATCTGTAACCTCATGGCCCGGCATATCCCTCACTCTACAATTACCATCAAGCCGGGAGATCAACCCTGGTTTAACGAAGAGTGCAGGAGAGCATGCCAGGAACAGCACCAGGCATACCGAAAAATGAGGTGTCAACCTGGTGAGGCTACAACACAGGACTACTTGCATGCCAAACAACGGAAGCAACATGCGATAGACAGAGCTAAGCGATCTCACAACCATCGGATCAAATCAAAGCTCTGCAGTCCTGCCACATCCAGTCGTGAGTGGTGGTGGACAATTAAATAGTTAATAGGAGGAGGAGGCTCCAAAAATATCCCCATCCTCAATGATGGTGGAGCCCAGCACGTGAGTGCAAAAGACAAGGCTGAAGCATTTGCAACTATCTTCAGCCAGAAGTGCCAAGTGGATGATCCATCTCGGCCTTCTCCTGAGGTCCCCAGCATCACAGATGCCAGTCTTCAGCCCATTCAATTCACTCCACGTGATGTCAAGAAACGGCCGAAGACACTGGATACTGCAAAGGCTATGGGCCCTGACAACATTCCAGCAATAGTACTGAAGACTTGTGCTCCAGAACTAGCTGCACCCCTAGCCAAGCTGTTCCAGTACAGCTACAACACTGGCATCTACCCGGCAATGTGGAAAATTGCCCAAGTATGTCCTGTCTACAAAAAGCAGGACAAATCCGACCCGGCCAATTACCGTCCCATCAGTCTACTCTCAATCATCAGCAAAGTGATGGAAGGTGTCGTCGACAGTGCTATCAAGCGGCACTTACTCAGCAATAACCTGCTAACTGACGCCCAGTTTGGGTTCCGCCAGGGCCACTCAGCTCCTGACCTCATTACAGCCTTGGTCCAAACATGGACAAAAGAGCTGAGCTCAAGAGGTGAGGTGAGAGTGACTGCCCTTGACATCAAGGCAGCATTTGATCGAGTGTGGCATCAAGGAGCCCTAGCAAAACTGAAGTCAATGGGAATCAAGGGGAAAACTCTCCATTGGTTGGAATCATACCTAGCACAAAGGAAGTTGGCTGTGGTTGTTGGAGGTCATTCATCTCAATCACATGACATCACTGCAGGAGTTCCTCAGGGCAGTGTCCTAGGCCCAACCATCTTCAGCTGTTTCATCAATGATCTTCCCTCCATCATAAGGTCAGAAGTGGGGATGTTCGCTGATGATTGCACACTGTTCAGCACCATTCGAGACTCGTCAGATACTGACGCAGTCCGTGTCCATATGCAGCAAGACCTGGACAACATTCAGACTTGGGCTGACAAGTGGCAAGTAACATTCGCACCACACAAGTGCCAGGCAATGACCATCTCCAACAAGCGAGACTCTAACCATCTCCCCTTGACATTCAATGGCATTACCATCACTGAATCCCCCACTATCAACATCCTGGGGGTTACCATTGATCAGAAACTGAACTGGACCAGCCATATAAATACTGTGGCTACAAGAGCAGGCCAGAGGCTGGGAATTCTGCGGCGAGTGTCTCACCTCCTGACTCCCCAAAGCCTTTCCACCATCTACAAGGCACAAGCCAGGAGTGTGATGGAATACTCTCCACTTGCCTGGATGAGTGCAGCTCCAACAACACTCAAGAAGCTCGACACCATTCAGGATAAAGCAGCCCGCTTGATTGGCACTCCATCCACCACCTTCAACATTCACTCCCTCCACCACCAGCGCACTGTGGCTGCAGTGTGTACCATCTACAAGATGCACAGCAGCAACTCGCCAAAGCTCCTTCAACAGCACCTTCCAAACCCACGACCTCTACCACTTAGAAGGACAAGGGCAGCAGACGCATGGGAACATCACCACCTACAAGTTCCCCTCCAAGTCACACACCATCCTGACTTGGACCTGTATCGCCGTTCCTTCACTGTCACTGGGCAAGATCCTGGAACTCCCTTCCTAACAGCATTATGGGTGTACCTACAGCATATGGACTGGAGCGGTTCAAGAAGGCGGCTCACCACCATCTTCTCAAGGGCAATTAGGGATGGGCACTAAATGCAGGCCTAGCCAGCCAGCGACGCCCACATCCCATCAATGAATTTTTTTAAAAGGGTCATCTACCTGAAACATTAACTCTGTTTCTCTCTCCACAGATGCTGCCTGACCTGCTGAGTATTTCCAGCATTTTCTCTTTTTATTTCCGATTTCCAGCATCCGCAGTATTTTGCTTGTGTTCAAGTTATCCCCGGTCTCTTGGCCAATATTTATCCCTCAATTAGCGTAACAAAAAACAGATTATCTGGTCATTATCACATTGCTGTCTGGGAGTTTGTTGATCGCAAATTTTCTGTCGCGTTTCCCACATTACAACAGTGACTACACTCAAAAAAGTACTTCATTGGCTGTAAAGTGCTTTGGGACACCCGGTGGTCGTGAAAGGCGCTATAGAAATGCAAGTCTTGCTTTCTTCTTCTGACATTTTATATTTGTATTGGTTGTATTTACAGTCTCATTGGGATTTTACAATGTATAATTTGGAAATTACATTTTCCAACTCCTGACCCCTGACCTCTGTTCCTGAGCCGAATGGCGCGGGGTCAAGTCATTGTGACGTCATGGGTGATACAGGCCTGACTGAGGCCCCGCCCCTTTTACAGACCCGGATCGGAGCCGGAGCAGATTCTCAGCCACTTGTTTTCATCACAAGTCTCAAAGAAAGGATAAAGTTTCCCCGTGAATTTATTCCCAGTGAAGGTGTGGAGATGGGACTTGGTGTCCGCGCTGTAAAATGAAACTGTCCCGGACTCATAACTGAGATAAACTCCCACCTTCCCGGGGATCGGACCGGCGGGGAGAGGGGATTGAGGGAAAGTGTTTACATTAAACACATCATCATCCCGCTCGATGGTCCAGATTCCATTCTCCGGGCTCTCTGTGACCGCTCCCTTCCTCTCCACAGACACTGCGGCTACTCCCAGACTCCAGCGCTGAATCCCCGCCACCTCCACCTCCCAGTAATGTCTCCCCGATGTGAATCCTTGCGATCCCAGCACACAGAGCCTGCCTGGAAACCTCTTCCCGGTGTCAGGAAGATTCCTCCGGGTCCGGGTCAGTCTCACACTCTTCAGATCCTCAGACATCTCGAGCCATGGATTCGCTGTTTCCACATCCAGGGTCACAGAGACTGGGAGAAAAAGCAAAGAATTAGAGAGATTCACCCGGGATTAGAGAGAGACTGGCCGGGGATCGGGGGGAGAGACTGGCCGGGGATCGGGGGGAAGAGACTGGCCGGGGATTGGGGGGAGAGACTCCAGGGATCGGGGGGAGAGACTGGCCGAGGATTGGGGGGAGAGACTGGCCGGGGATCGGGGGCAGAGACTCGCAGGGGATCGGGGGCAGAGACTCTCAGGGGATTGGGGGGAAGAGACTGGCCGGGGATCGGGGGGAGACTGGCCGGGGATCGGGGGGAGAGACTCCAGGGATCGGGGGGAGAGACTGGCCGAAGATCGGGGGGAGAGACTGGCCGGGGATCGGGGGCAGAGACTCGCAGGGGATCGGGGGCAGAGACTCGCAGGGGATCGGGGGCAGAGACTCACAGGGGATCGGGGGCAGAGACTCACAGGGGATCGGGGGCAGAGACTCACAGGGGATCGGGGGCAGAGACTCACAGGGGATCGGGGGGAAGAGACTGGCCGGGGATCGGGGAGAGACTGGCCGGGGATCGGGGAGAGATGTTCTCACCGAGATCCCCCTTTCTGACTGATTTTCTGTTTCTCAACTCGAGAAAAGAGCCGCCCTGAGGGGAGGAAACGAGGATCTGACAACAGCAGAAAACACCGGGACTTCCAGGGAGGGAGGTCACATCTTGTGAAAATATCAAACATTACACCCGCCTCCGCACTGTGGGATTCTGTGGGGATATAAATATAAAAAGGAACAAAAGCTGGAACTGGAGCCTCAAAGTACAACTAAATACAGCTCCCAGCTTAATGCACCACAAACTGGGGTTAAAATACCTGGGGGTTGAACACATTCCATACTCCTTACCCGATTACTAACTGAGGAAAGTCACTCTGTGGGACTGGGTGTATATGGGTAGATGTGTGTGTGTGTGTTCCTCAAAGTAGAAAAGTCCCCGGTCTGGATGGGATGCATCCGATGTTACTGGGGGAAGTAAGGGTGGAAATTGTGGAGGTTCTGGCCACAATCTTCCAACGCTCCTTAGATCTGGGGGTGGTGCCAGAGGACCGGAGGATTGCAAATGTTACACTGCTCTTTTAAAAAGGGGAGAGGGTAAACCTGGCAACGACAAGCCAGTCAGCCTAACGTCAGTGGTGAGAAAAGTTGTAGAGACAATAATTTGGGACAAAATTAATCAGCGTTTGGGAAAGTATGGGCGAGTAAATGAAGGTCAGCACGGATTTGTTAAAGGCAAATCGTGTTTGACTAATGTGATCGAGTTCTTTGATGAAGTAACGGGGAGAGTTGATGAAGGTAGTGAGGTGGATGTGGTGTATATTGTTAGATCCGTGTATCTTAATGTTGTGTCCTTCAATAATCAGACAACAGACTAAAGGGAACGATTCAACAGGTGTTTACTGAATGAGGGTTACTCTAGAACTAACTGTACAGATCACTACTCAGAGTTTATATACAGGTGTGGTCACTGCCGGTACTACAGGACACAGGAGTTGTAAAAAGTAGTTCTCCCCTTAAAGGTACATACATTACAATTCCTCCCCTTTTAGATTAACAGTACCATAACACTCATTTAACAATTAAATATCAACTAATTACAATTAACACTTTTAACATGCAACATTAGCTGAAAATAGTCTATTTATAAATTCAGTCTTTGGGGAGGCTTCCTGATCCTTTCTGGATAGCGCCTTTCCCGAGTGTCTTGCTCTTGGTGCGGAGGCGATTCTGGCCCCCTGTCGTCGGTTGGTTCATCAGCTTCCGATGCTACTGTTTCTGGGGTAGATGCTACCTGTACGTCGGGTTCATCACCAGGTACATATGGGCGAGGCATGGGGTTGACTTGTTCCTGTGACTCTAGGATCTGGTCAGCATGGCGTCTCACGATGCTCTCCCCAACGTCCACTGTGTACATTAGTGGGCCCTGCTGTGTGCATATCGTTCCTGGCTGCCATTTTTCTGTTCGGTAGTCGCGGGCCAAGACTGGTTGCCCTACATTGAAGCTCCTTGTTGGCTTCTCATGGATGTGCTGGAATTGCTTACTCTCAACATCTCTTCGTACATTTGGTCTGAGCAAATCCAGGCGAGATCTTAACCTTCGGTTAAAGAGCATCATGGCTGGGGCCTGGTTGGTGACTGCATGTGTCGCATTCCGGTAGGTGAACAGGAAATTGTCCACCTTGTGCTGCAGCGGAATGTTGTCATTGTACAAAGCCTTTATTGCCTTCTTAAAGGTTTGTACGAACCTCTCAGCCAATCCATTTGTGGCTGGATGATACGGGGCGGATGCATAATGCCTTACCCCATTCCTTTTCAGAAATCTTTGAAACTCTTCGGACACAAACTGTGGTCCGTTATCAGAGCAAATCTGCTCTGGCAAGCCGGTCCTGGCAAAAATGGTCCGTAGGACTGCAATAGTTTTCTCCGTGGTGGTGGAGGACATTTTGATCACCTCAGGCCATTTCGAGTGTGCATCCACGGCTATTAAAAACATTGAGTCCATGAATGGACCAGCAAAATCAATATGCACCCGTTGCCATGGAGATGAGGGCCACTCCCATGGGTGTAGAGGGGCATGTGGTGGTGCATTTTGGACCTTCTGGCATCCTGAGCAGCTCCTTGTCAGGTCCTCGATTTGCTGATCGATCCCTGGCCACATAAGCCCTAGCAAGGCTTTTCATTTTCACCCCTCCCAGATGACCTTCGTGAAGCTCATTGAGCACTCTCTCCCTTAACTTGGGTGGAATTACCACTCGGGATCCACACATCAAGGTTCCCTGGCATACTGACAGTTGTTCTCTTCTGGATGAGAATGCTGGCAACAGTGAGTTGCCATGTGCTGGCCATCCCTTCACCGTCAAATCATATACCCGAGACAGTGTCGGGTCATTTCGGGTCTCCTCTATACCAGCGTTAGTTACTGGCAAGCATTCAATTATAGTTGAATGAAATATTTCGACAGGATCCACTGTTGGTGCTTCCTCCGCAGTAGGCAGTGGCAGGCGTGATAGCCCATCAGCGTTTCCATGCTGTTTCGTGCCCTTATACTCGATTTCATATTGGTGCGCCCCTAGAAAAAGGGACCTTCTTTGTAGCCATTGCGCAGTCATCACCGGAACGCCCTTCTTTGGATTAAAGATGGAGACAAGTGGTTGGTGGTCAGTCAGCAAGGTGAACTTCTGCCTGTGCAGATAGTGATTGAACTTTTTCACTCCCCACACTAGGCTGAGGGCCTCCCTGTCAATCTGGGTGTAGTTACGCTCGGCTGAGGTTAGTGACCGAGACGCAAAGGCTACTGGCCTCTCCAAGCCGTCCGGGAATTTGTGCGACAGCACCGCTCCAATGCCATAGGGTGATGCATCACATGCAAACCGAATTGGTAATGCCGGGTTGTAATGGGCCAATACCTCTTTCGATGTGATTAGTGTTTTGCTCTTCTGGAAAGCTCGTGTACATTCGTCACTCCACTTCCATGGCACCCCAGTTTGCAGTAGGGTGTTCAGTGGGTGTAGTATTGTAGACAAATTTGGCAAGAATTTATGGTAGTAGTTTACTAGCCCGAGGAACGACCTCAGTTGTGACACATTTTCCAGTGCTGGAGCCTTGACTACTGCCTCAATCTTCTCTGGGGACTTATGTAACCCCTCTTTATCGATAACGTGGCCACAATACGAGATCTGTTTTCTAAAAAACTCGCATTTGGGGCGGTTAGCTCGGAGCCCATATTCCTGCAATCTAGTGAGCACCTGCTCCAGGTTGGCAAGGTGATCACTGTCATTTTCGCCCGTGACCAGGATGTCGTCCAAATAACACTGGGTCCCTGGGATCCCTTGCAGGACTTGTTCCATTGCCCGCTGCCAAATAGCCGGATCTGATCTGATGCTACCCCAAATACCAGCCAGTTGTATTGGTAGAGACCTTTATGGGTGTTGATTGTGAGGTATTTTTTTGATGCTTCTTCTACCTCCATTTGCAGATACGCCTGGGCCAGATCAATCTTAGTGAAGCGTTTCCCTCCAGATAGCGAGGCGAAAATATCTTCAATCCGCGGAAGTGGATATTGTACGGTGTGAAGGACCGGGTTCACTGTTACCTTAAAGTCGCCACAGATGCGAACCTTCCTTGGTTCCCCAGGCATGCTGCTCAATGACTTTTTCATCACAGGGACGATGGGTGTAGCCCACTCACTCCAGTCTACCTTGGACAGTACACTTGAACGTTCCAGACTCTCCAGCTCTGCTTCGACGGCTGGGTGGATCGCCTTAAAAAATTTTGGGCTTGCGTTTTCTTCAATTTTAATCATCGCTGTCATGCCTTTTAGTGTTCCGAGTCCTTGCTGGAACACTTCTTTCGCTTCAGTTAGGATCTTTGACAGTCGCCCAGATGTGACATCGTCATCCTTTTTGTCAGCCACAGTCAGTGCCTGTATGGAATGCCAATCTAGCTGTATCTTCCAGATCCATTCACGTCCTAGTAGTGGTGGTCCTCCATCTGGCAATACAAAAAGGTCCATTTTTGGTGTTTCCTTGCCGTTATATATAACGTTCACCCTTATTTTTCCTTTGGGGTAGACTTTTTGCCCCATGTACGTCTTCAAGACAATCTTTGTATCTCTCAAGGGTATATGTGAGAATAGCCGCTTGTAGTCCCTTCGGTTTATGACTGTTAGGGCTGATCCTGTGTCCAATTCCATTTTCACTTGGACTCCTGCTATCTTGAGCATGACCCAGATAGTTTGGTGATCCTCCATTTTGATCACATTATGTAGTTTCAGACAACCCAGCTCCTTGCTTCCGGAGTCTGTATCACGCTTCTGTTCGTCTGAACTACTCTCCGTCACCTTATGTACCTTCTTGTACTTCTCCTGTGGAGATTTCTTGCTGCTGGTTTTCTTTCCCGACCTGCAGACTCTTGCTATGTGTCCTACTTTTCCACACTGTCTGCACACTTTGTCCTTGAACCAGCAATCATTATGCTCGTGTGTTGTTCTGCCGCAGCGATAGCACTTCACTGTTCCGTATGACATTTCATTTGTGCCATATTCTTGCGGTCTCCGTTGTATCTTTGCAGCGCCCCGTGCTGCTGCTTCATGTGATACTGCAATGCTGAAAGCCTTGTCCAGCGTAAGATCCTTTTCTGATAGAAGCCGTTTCTGGGTTCCTTCACTTTGAAGCCCACACACAAACTTGTCCCTTAAAGTATCTGCTAGTCCCGTTCCAAACTGGCAGTGTTTCGATAGCTTGTGCAGTTCCGTTAAATACTCAGCATTACTTTCATCTTTATGCTGGTTCCTTTTGTGAAACTTAAATCTTTCTGCTATCAGCAGCGGTGTGGGGTTTAAGTGGTCCTGTAGGATTGACACTATGTTTTCAAAATCCTTTTCTACTGGCTTCTCTGGGGTTACTAGGTTTCGTAGTAAGCCATACGTTTTTGCACCCATTGAATTTAACAATACCAGCGCTTTCTTGTCATCTGGCACTTCATTCGCCTTGCAGTATACTTCTATGCGTTCGACATATGTCGTCCAATCTTCGACTTCATTGCCGAACGCTGTGATACTGCCACTCTTCGGCATTTTTGGGTGTGGTTAGACTGGCTTAAAATGGCATCTCCCGCGCTTTCCTTTCTTCCCTGCTGTGGCTTAAAATGGCGTCTCCCGCGCTTTCCTTTCTTCCCCGCTGCGGCTTAAAATGGCGTCTCCTGCGCTGCTGCCAACGCCGCTCTCGGCGGTCCTCGTGGCAAATGGCAACGCCCTGTGGGTTTCGTGTGCTGCTCCTGCGCTGCTGCCAGCGCCGCTCTCTGCGGTTCTTGTGGCAATGGCAGCGCCTCGTGTTTTCCTGCGTGCCTCTCTCCCCTGTTGATGCCGCTCGGTCCTGAACACCGGCTGCGCCCTGTGCGCTCTGCCCTCTCTCTCCCCCGTCGACGCTGCTCGGCCTTTTTCTGTGCCGCTCGGTCGGGCTCTAGCCCGTCGCTGTCCGGGAAGGGTCTGCACAGTACCTGTTGCCATCCCGTTTCGCTGGACCACCATGACTGGAAAGCCAAGCCTGGCTCTCGACAGCCTCCCCTGCGATGCTCAAATCTCCGCTGGATGACTGAGCGGTTGCCCGTGGTCGACGCCCGTGCTTCTGGACTCTACCTTCTTCCACTGTTCTCCAGGAGCGAATCCCTGGGAGGTGATGCAGAGTTGCAGGTAGGTTCAAATCTACCTCGTCGCCAATGTTAGATCCGTGTATCTTAATGTTGTGTCCTTCAATAATCAGACAACAGACTGCAGGGAACGATTCAACAGGTGTTTACTGAAATGGGTTACTCTAGAACTAACTGTGCAGATCACTACTCAGGGTTTATATACAGGTGTGGTCACTGCCGGTACTACAGTATACAGGAGCTGTAAAAAGTAGTTCTCCCCTTAAAAGGTACATATATTACATATGTGGGACCTTGTTTTGAAAGTCTATATAAGAGACTTGTTAGCAAAATTAAAGCCCATGTGATTAAAGGGCAGAAAGTACAGAGTAGTGGTGAATGGTTGTTTTTCAGACTGGAGGGAAGTATAGTGGTGATCCCTGGATCCTTATTAGGACCACTGCTCCTTTTAATATCTATTAATGACCTGGACTTGGGTATACAAGGCATCATTTCAAAGTTTTCAGACAATATGAAACTCGTAAATGTTGTAAATAATGAGGAGGATAGTAACAGACTTCAGAAAGACATAGACAGACTGGTGAAACGGTCAGACAAATGATGGACAAAATTTAATGCAGAGAAGTGTTTAGTGATTATTTGGTAGGAAGAATGAGGAGAGGCAATATGATCTCAATGGTACAATTTTAAAGGTGTGCAGGAACAAAGAGACCCCTGGGGGTGTATGTACATAAATCTTTGAAAGTGGCAGGACAAGTTGAGAAGGCTGTTAAAATAATATGGGATCCTTGGCTTTATTAATACAGGAATAGAGTACAAAAGCAAGGAGGTTATGCAAAACCTTTATAAATCACTGGTTAGGCCTCAGCTGGAGGTTTGTGTTCAATTCTGGGCACCGCACTTTAGGAAGGATGTCAAGGCCTTGGACAGGGTGCAGGAGAAATTTAGTCGAATGGTACCAGGGATGAGGGACTTCAGTTACGTGGGGAAAGAGCAGGGGACTGGGATTAATAGGATAGCTCTCCCAAAGGTGGGCCGAATGGCCTCCTTTTGTTCTGTATCATTCTATGATCACAAAAAATAAGTATTTTATTAAGAGTGTCTAATCCTCCACCTGTGAGTAGTCTGCTTTCAAATCACTAAAAATGACTTTAAAACTGTACTGAACCATTTATTAGTTTCATTGGTGTACACTAGTTGGTTTCTTCATAAATTAAATATTTTTTAATATTTAAAAACTGTTAAAACGTGCCTACTAGTGCCTGTGCCCCTAAAAACGGGTTCAATTTGAAGAGCTCCCTCAAACGGGTACAATCAGCGGAAACTCGCCAGGCTCATTATCCCGATCTGGCAGCGGGGCCAGTTTTATGGGTGGGGTCGATAAATGGAACAACACCCAAAAGCTCAAAGGGACTTGGACTTCGAGCTTCGAGCAGCATAAGGAGATGAGAGCTACACGCTTACAACTGTTGCTGATAAGTCCTCCAGTGAGTATCTGTCTGTACCAGTGGAAGAATCCTGAGAAATCCCCATTTCAGATTCCCACTAGCTAACATGGACGAAATGAAATAAACATTATTAGTTGTAGGTTTAGGTTGGTATTGTGTAACTGTTAGTCAATGCTCACCGATTCTTGAATAATCATGTTTATAAACCAGTGTAATATGCCTTGGGTAGACCCGGTTAGATTTTAAAATGGAAGAAAGAGGCCTTGGGCCTGCTTGACCAAATATTAAAGGTGCAGACTTTAACAAGCCTTGTTAGCAAAGCGACAGTCAGTCTGTGAGAACAGCCGAGAGAATTAATAGAATTCCAGAGACTGAGATACGAGGCAGGGACTGTAAGATTGTTATGAATTACATGTTCGTTGTTTTTTATGAATTCTTGTTTTAATATCTTATAACCAATAATATTTTATAATCATCAGTAAGAGATCCATAATCGTGTGTAAGGATTAAATGTAGAAGTTTGTAATCATCAACTGTATGCAATGATAACCCGAATGATGTATCACATGTAACCCTTTTTCTTATGCTTAAAATCTGTGAGGAAGCTGTAACCAGACAGCCTGGGGTGAGAAAGCGATTGCCACGGTCTAATAGCCTGCAGTTAGCCTGGGAACCAAGGTCAGGTGCAGTTACCATTGTGCTGAAATATTAGAACATCCACAGTGAATTATAAAAACAAAGTCCAACAGCAAAAGCTGTATCTCAACCTGTGGAGACATATTCCTTTAGTATTGCCATAAATACCCCAGATAAAACCGCTTGCACCACCCAGCATTGACATCGGTACCGGCTACGGACATGACAATGGCACACCCAGCCCAGTCGACCCTGCAAAGTCCTCCTCACGAACATCTGGGGACTTGTGCCAATATTGGGAGAGCTGTTCCACAGACAAGACAAGCAACAGCCTGACATAATCATACTCACAGAATCATACCTTTCAGCCACTGTCCCAAACTCCTCCAACACCATCCCTGGGCAGATCCTGTCCCACCGGCAGGACAGACCCACCAGGAGTGGCGGCACAGTGGTTTACAGTCGGGAAGGATTGGTCCTGGGAGTCCTCAATATTGACTCCGGATCTCATGAAGTCTCATGGCTTTAGGTAAAACATGGTCAAGGAAACCTCCTGCTGATTAACACCTACCGCCCTCCCTCAGCTGATGAATCAGTACTCCTCCATGTTGAACACCACTTGGAAGAAGCACTGAGAGTAGCAAGGGCACAGAATGTACTCTGGGTGGAGGACTTCAATGTCCATCACCAAGAGTGGCTTTGTAGCACCACTACTGACCGAGCTGGCCAAGTCCTTAAGGACATAACTGCCAGTATGGGCCTGCGACATGTGGTGAGAGAAACAACATGAGGGGAAAAACCTACGTGACCTCGTCCTCACCAATCTACCTGTCGCAGATGCATCTGTCCATGACAGCTTTGGTAGCAGTGACCACAGCACAGTCATTGTGGAGACAAAGTCCCATCTTCACACTGAGAACAACCTCCATCGTGTTGTGTGGCACTACCACCGTGCTAAATGGGATAGATTCAGAACAGATCTAGCAGCTCAAAACTGGGCATCCATGAGGCGCTGTGGTCCATCAGCAGCAGCAGAATTGTATTCCACCACAATCTGTAACCTCGTGGCCCGGCATTTCCCTCACTCTATCATTTCCACCAAGCCAGGGGACCAACCCTGGTTCAACGACGAGTGTAGAAGAGCATGCCAGGAGCAGCACCAGGCCTACCTAAAAATGAGGTGCCAACCTGGGGAAGCTGCAACACAGGACTACATGCATGCTAAAAAGCTGAAGCAGCATGCTATAGACAGGGCTAAGTGAACCCACAATCAACGAATCAGATCAAAGCTCTGCAGTTCTGCCACATCCAGTCGTGAATGGTGGTGGACCATTAAACAACTAACGGGAGGAGGAGGCTCCAAGTATATCCCCATCCTCAATGATGGTGGAGCCCAGCATGTGAGTGCAAAAGACAAGGCTGAAGCGTTTGCAACCAACTTCAGCCAGAAGTGCTGAGTGGATGATCCATATCGGCCTACTCCCGAGGTCCCCACCATCACAGAAGTCATTCTTCAGCCAATTCGATTCACTCCACGGGATATCAAGAAATGGCTGAGTGCACTGGATACAGCAAAGGCTATGGGCCCTGACAACATCCCGGCTATTGTGCTAAAGACTTGTGCTCTAGAACTAGCCGTGCCTCTGGCCAAGTTGTTCCAGTACAGCTACAACACTGGCATCCATCAGACAATGTAGAAAACTGCCCAGGTATGTCCTGTCCACAAAAAGCAGGACAAATCCAACCCGGCCAATTACCGCCCCATCAGCTTACTCTCAATCATCAGCAAAGTGATGGAAGGTGTCATCGACAGTGCTATCAAGCGGCACTTACTCACCAGTAAGAGAAACAGATTGGTGAAGGCAAGTGTAGGTCCCTTGCAGTCAGAATCGGGGGAATTTATAATGGGGAACAAAGAAATGGCTGACCAATTAAATACATACTTTGGTTCTGTCTTCACAAAGGGGGAGACAAATAACCTCACTGAGATGTCGGGGAACATAGGGTCTAATGAGAGGGAGGAATTGAAAGAAATCAGTATTTGTAGGGAAATGGTGTTAGGGAAATTTACAGGATTGAAGGCCGATAAATCCCCAGGGCCTGATAATCTACATCCTAGGGTACTTAAGGAAGTGGCCCTAGAAATAGTAGATGCATTGCTGGTCATCTTCCAAATTTCTATAGGCTCTGGAACAGTTCCCATGGATTGGAGGATAGCTAATGTAATCCCACTATTTAAAAAGTGTGGTAGAGAAAAAACAGGGAATTATAGATCGGTAAGCCTGATATTGGTAGTGGGGAAAATGCTAGAGTCCATTATAAAAGATGTAATAGCAGAGCACTTGGAAAACAGTGACAGGATCGGACAAAGCCAACATGGATTTACAAAAGGTAAATCATGCTTGACTAATCTACTGGAATTTTTTAAGAATGTAACTGGTAGAATAGATAAGGGAGAACAAGTGGATGTGGTGTATTTGGACTTTCAGAAGGCTTTCCATATGGTCCCGCATAAGAGATTAGCGTGTAAAGTTAAAGCACATGGGATTGGGGGTAAGGTACTGTCTTGGATAGAGAACTGGTTGGCAGACAGGAAGCAAAGAGTTGGAATAAACAGGTCTTTTTCCGAGTGGCAGGCAGTGACTAGTGGGGTACCGCAGGGATTGGTGCTAGGACCCCAGCTATTCACAATATATATAAATGATCTAGACAAGGGAACTAGATGTAATATCTCCAAGTTTGCAGATGACACAAAGCTGGGTGGGCGTGTGTGCTGTGAGGACGATGCACAGAAACTCAGTACGATTTGGACAGGTTGGGTGATTATACTGCATTTGCCATGCATCTGCCCAATGTGGATAAATGCGAGGTTATCCACTTTGGTGGCAAAAACAGGAAGACAAGTTATTATCTGAACGGCAATAGATTGGGAAAAGGTGAAGTGCAACGAGACCTGGGTGTCCTTGTGCACCAGTCGCTGAAGGTAAGCATGCAGGTGCGGCAGGCGGTTAAGAAGGTAAATGGTATGTTGGCCTTCATAGCGAGAGGATTCGAGTACAGGAGCAAGGATGTCTTGCTGCAGTTGTACAGGGCCTTGGTGAGACCACACCTTGAGTATTGTGTGCAGTTTTGGTCACCTTATCTGAGGAGGAATGTTCTTGCCATGGAGAGAGTGCAGTGAAGATTCACCAGACTGATACAGGAAACTTTCGTTTAACCAGAGGTTAAATGTCCGGAAAGCTCTATCCACCGGCAAAATTCAGGAGTCGGTTCAGATAACTTTTTTTACTTTTCGTTGCTCCAGTCCTGGCTCTGCAAGCGTCTAGCTGAAGCTGTTGCTTAGCTACAGAGACGCTTGCAAGCTGCGCCAACTGTTTTGAAGCTGTTGCTAAGCAACAGTGTTTGTTGCTAGATACGGAGCTCAGAAGCTCCGTATGTTTTAACATTAGCGCTGGTTTCTCCGGCAGTTTTGATGGGACGGCACCAGCTCGGTCCCGTCAGTGCCGGATACAAGAAAGTTTCCTGTACCTGGGATGGCAGGAATGACGTATGAGGAGAGATTGGGTCGATTGGGCTTGTACTCGCTGGAGTTTAGAAGAATGAGAGGGGATCTCATTGAAACTTATAAAATTCTAACAGGACTAGACAGACTAGATGCAGGAAGGATGTCCCCGATGGCGGGGGAGTCCAGAACCAGGGGTCACAGTCTAAGGATAAGTGGTAAGCCATTTAGGACTGAGATGAGGAGGAATTTCTTCACCCAGAGAGTGGTGAACCTGTGGAATTCTCTGCCACACAAGGCAGTTGAGGCCAATTCATTACATATATTCAAGAAGGAGTTATATATATTTCTTGAGGCTAAAGGGATCAAGGGATATGGGGAGAAAGCAGGGACAGGGTACTGAATTTGGATGATCAGCCATGATCTCATTAAATGGCGGAGCGGGCTCGAGGGGCCGAATGGCCTACTCCTGCTCCTATCTTCTATGTTTCTATGTTAATAACCTGTTCACTGATGCCCAGTTTATGTTCCGCCAAGACCATTCAGCTCCTGACCTCATTACAGCCTTGGTCCAAACATGGACAAAGGAGCTGAAATCCAGAGTCGAGGTGAGAGTGACTGCCCTTGACAGCAAGGCAGCATTTGAACGATTCTGTCATCAAGGAGCCCTAGTAAAACTGAAGTCAATGGGAATCAGGGGGCAAAGGCTCCACTGGCTGGAGTCATACCTAACACAAAGGAAGATGGTTGTGGTGGTTGAAGGTCAATCATCACAGCCCCAGAACATCGCTGCAGGAGTTCCTCACGGCAGTGTCCTAGGCCCAACCATCTTCAGCTGCTTCATCAATGACCTTCCCTCCAACATAAGGTCAGAAATGGGGATGTTCGCTGATGATTGCACAGTGTTCAGCGCCATTCGCTACTCCACAGATAATGAAGCAGTCCATGTCCGCATGCAACAAGACCTGGACAACGTTCAGGCTTGGGCTGATAAGTGGCAGGTAACATTCGCGCCACAGAAGTGCCAGGAAATGACTATCTCCAACAAGCGAGAGTCTAACCACCTCCCCTTGACATTCAATGGCATTACCATCGCAGATCCCCCACTATCAACATCCTGGGGGTCACCATTAACCAGAAACTTAACTGGACCAGCCACATAAATACTGTGGCAGCAAGAGCAGGTCAGAGGCTAGGTATTCTGCAGCGAGTGTCTCACCTCCTGACTCCCTAAAGCCTTTCCACCATCTACAAGGCACAAGTAAGGAGTGTGATGGAATACACTCCACTTGCCTGGATGAGTGCAGCTCCAATTACACTCAAGAAGCTCGACACCAGCCAGGACAAAGCAGCCCGCTTGATTGGCTCCCCATCCATCAGCTTAAATATTCACTCTCTCCACCACCGGCGTGCCATGGCTGCGGTGTGTTCCATCTACAAGATGAAGTAAAGCAACTCGCCAAGGCTTCATCGGCAGCACCTCCCAAACCCGCGACCTCTTCCATCTAGAAGGACAAGGGCAGCAGGCACATGGGAACACCATCACCTCCAAGTTCCCCTCCAAGTCACACACCATCCTGACTTAGAAGTATATCGCCGGTCCTTCATAATCCTGGAACCGCCTACCTAACAGCAGTGTGTGAGTACCTTCACCACATGGACTGCAGCGGTTCAAGAAAATGGCTCATCACCTTCTCAAGGGCAATTAGGGATGGGCAATAAATGCTGGCTGTACCAGCGACGCCCACATCCCATAAATGAATTTAAAAAACTTACACTCCAATACTCTGCTTACTGATGCCCAATTTGGGTTCTGTCAGGACCAGTTGGCCCCAGTCCTCATTACAGCCTTAGTCCAAAGAAGGACAAAGGAGCTGAATTACAGAGGTGAGGTGAGAGTGACTACCCTAGACATCAAGGCAGCATTTGACCGAGTGTGGCATCAAGGAGGCCTAGTAAAACTGAAGTCAATGGGAATCAGGGGGAAAACTCTCCACTGGTTGGAGTCATAACTAGCACAAAGGAAGATGGTTGAGGGTGTTGGAAGTCAATCATCACAGACCCAGGATATCGCTGCAGGAGATAGTCAGGGCATCTGCAGCTCCTTCATCAATGACCTTCCCTCCATCATAAGGTCAGAAATCGGATGTTCGCTGATAACTGCACAGTATTCAGTGCCAATCGCAACTCCTCAGGAAATGAAGCACTCCATGCCCGCATGCAGCATGACCTGGACAACATTCAGGCTTGGGATTGAAGGATTTGAAAATTTCATACATCTCCCCACCCCCGAAGATTTATTTGGTTTTTTAAAAGAAACCCTGGTCAGACTGAGTTTTAAAATCCAGGGCACAACAAAATGGCTGCGGTCAGACCTCGTGACCGAAAGCCTGTCAGTTTCAATTCGGACCCTGGCAAGCTAACAGCTTGTGCATTTCAATGTCCACAGCAAGGAGATCACGAAACCAGACAAGCTAACAGCTTGTGCATTTCAATGTCTGCAGCAAGGAGATCACGAAACCAGACAAGACTTTTGCATATGCATTGGGGACATACCCAACTACAATCAGACCTACGCATAAAGGCCATCAAGGTGTTTGCTCAAACAATCAAAATAATCAGCGGGGCCATCGAGACTGGGCTGGCCCCCATCAACGAACCTGTTTGACAAAGGAGAGCAATTGCAGAAGCGGCAGGAGCCGATTACCGGCCATCCAAGTCGATGGGCCAAGATCGATACCTTTTGTTTAATTCCAGCCCGCTCAAATCAGACAAAAGAATGAGCTGATTGAGCGCAGAGATAAGGGCTACCGAGGGGGGTATAACTAGCCTCTCGAGAAGCCATTCGCTCTCTCTCGCCTCGCCATCAACCAAGGAAGAAGACCATCGAAGGAGAGCCCGTCCAGAGAGGTAGGATACGCTGTCAGAGACCTTTTAATTACTGGGGTATCTCTACCTGGACGGTGAAGTCTGTGCAACAGCGGGACTACGTGACATCAGCAGGCAACAGGGCAAAGGGGCAAGGCTTTCTTTCAACATCTCAGACCGGTGAGCATTATACTTCTGACCCATCGCAAGATAATCTAGCTAGGTGTAGAGGGTGGGAGTTAAGGGGATTGCTGAATTGTCATTTTAGCCATTTTCCCTCGATGTGCCGTTTCTCCTCCCCTGTTAAGTGTAAGTGTACTGCATTCCTATCATCCTTTTGTATAGTATTGTTATCTTATTTTCTCTGTTAGTAAATTTTGGTTTTCTTTGTACCAAACCACTGGTCTGCTCGTTTGTCTATATCGCTATCTGCCAATAAGCCCGGGGATCAGGACTAAGGGGTGAGCGATTCGAACCGCTCAGAAAGAAAGGCAGCTGGAGACACAACCAACTGGCCAAAGCAAGTAGCAAAACCCCCTACAGGCTGGTAAGTTGCAGGTAATATTCGCGCCACACAAGTACCAGACAATGACTATCTCCAACAAGTGAGAGTCGAATCGCCACCCCTTGATATTCAACATTATTACCATCACCGAATCCACACAGCATCAACATCCAGAGTGCCACCGTTGACCAGAATCATAACTGGACCAGCCACATAAATAATATGGCAACAAGAGTGAGTCAGAGGCTCCTGACTGCCCAAAGCCATTACACCATCTACAAAGCACAAGTCAGATGTGTGATGGAATACTCTCCACTTGCTTGGATGAGTGCAGCTCCAACACTCAAGAAGCTCGACACCTTCGAGGACAAAGCAGCCTGCTTGATTGGTACCCCATCCACCACCTTAAACATTCACTCCCTCCACCACTGGCGTACCGTGGCTGCAGTGTGTGCCATTGCAAGATGCAGTGCAGCAATTCACCAAGGCTTCTTCAGCAGCAGCACCTCCCAAACTCGCGATCTCTACCACGTAGAAGGACAAGGGCAGCAGGCGCATGTGAACACCACCACTTCCAAGTTACCAGCCATGTCACACACCATCCTGACTTGGAAGTATTTTGCAGTTTCTTCTCATTATCACTGGGTCAAAATCCTGGAACTCCCTACCGAACAGCACTGTGGGAGTACCTTCACCACACGGACTGCAGCGGTTCAACAGGCGGCTCACCACCAGCTTCTCAAAGGCCATTATTGGTGGGCAATAAATGTTGGCCTTGCCAGTGACACCCACATCCCATAAACAAATTAAAAAATGAGCCTTGATGGTCAAAAACAGATGATGTAAGAGTGTCATCAGACCAAAAGCCTGAGTAAGCCAGGGTGATACCAACGTGGCATCTTTATGATTGGATTTTGGGTTTGGGTGTCAGTCATTGGTTCAGGAAGACCCCATAGGTTTTGAATGAGAGTAAGGGTATAAGAAGAAGGTCTTAACAGCCACAAATTGTAGAAGATTACAGGAGTAGAACATTCCAGGAGTAGAACATTCCAGGAGTAGGAGATTCCAGGAGTAGGAGATTCCAGAGACACCGTAGAAGATTTCAGGAAGAATCAAGGAGACACCCAGGATGAGAAGAGATGAGAGACAAGAGACACAGGGTGCAGCTTACTCACAGTTGCGGCTTGTACCCAGGGTATGAGTGGTAATATAAGTCTCAATTATACTCTGTAACTTCTGCTTGAATATACTAGTGATTCTAATTACTTGCTTTATCTGCATGCTAACTTTTTGTGATTCATGTACAAGGATGTACAGATCCCTCTGTACCTCAGCATTTTGTAATCTCTCTCCATTTAAATAATAATTTGCTCTTTTATTTTACCTACCAAAGTGGATTACCTCGCATTTTCCCACATTATACTCCATCTGCCAGATTTTTGCCCACTTACTTAGCCTATCTATATCTCTTTGGAGATTCTTTGCTTTCCCACCTATCTCTGTATCATCAGCACATTTGGCCAAATTACACTCGGTCCCTTCATCCAAATCATTAATATAGATTGTAAATAGTTGAGGCCCCGACACTGATCCCTGCGGCACCCCACTAGTTACAGTTTGCCAACCTGAAAATGCCCCATTTATCTCGACTGTCTGTTTTCTGTTTGTTAGCCAATCCTCTATCCTTGCTAATATATTGGCCCAGAAATTCGGGTCAGGGGCTTCGCGCAGGTGCAAGCCCCCGACCTGCACTTACATTGCGCGCCGGCCGTTGAGCTGTGGGCCCCCGTGGAATTCCGATCCTGGGCCTCCTCCAACTGCTGGCGCGCAGTGCTTGCGTATCCCAGGGGCGCAGTTAGTTCAATGCATGTGGGCCATGTAGAGCCAATCGGAGCAGGGAATGCTTCATTCATAAGGTTGACAGGAAGGGCTGTCAAACTTATAAATTCTATGAGCCCCAAAACATCACTAAATCTTCAAATAATTTTTTTTTTAAATCACATTTTTAAATAAACTATAAATTACATGAAATAACTATTTTAAACAATAATTTCAATTGTCGAAAAAAAAATTATTTTCTAACGGGGCTAAAAATAAACGTACCTTTCTTTAAAGTATTTAAAAATAATAAACCTGTGGAAAAAATGTTTTATTTTAATTAATTCACCACTTACCTTGTAAAAAGCAGCCCTTGTGACTGCTTTTTATATGTCTAACTTCTGGAGACTTACCCTCCCGGGAAAACTTGCAAAAAAAAATAAGTTCGATGCGCACGCGCAGCCTCTCCTGCGCACGCTTTCGACCTCTGAGCCCCTTCTTTCAGGGGAACGGAAGTGCCGGTTTCCCGCGCATGCGCAGTGCATGCACGAAACCGGCACTTCCATTGGGCTTACAGGTGAATACCCCGTGCGTACTCACCCATGGAGACCCGAATTTCTGGGCCACAACCCCCAACCGCGTGAGCTCTTATCTTGTGTAATAACCTTTTATGTGGCACCATATCAAATGCCTTCTGGAAATCCTCATACAGTACACGACATCTACTGGTTCCCCTTTAACCACCCTGCTCGTTATATCCTCAAAGAACTCCAGAAAATGTGTCAAACATGATTTCCCTTTCATAAAACCATGCAGATTCTACTTGACTATATTATGATTTTCTGAATGTCCTGTTACCACTTCCTTAATGATGGACTCCAGCATTTTCCCAATGACAGATGTTAGGCTAACTGGTTGATAGTTGCCTGCTTTCTGTCTCCCTCCTTTTTTAAATAGGGGTGTTACATTTGCAGTTTTCCAGTCCGCTGGGACCGCTCCAGAATCCAGGGAATTTTGGCAGATTACAACCAATGCATCCACTATCTCTGCAGCCACCTCTTTTAAGACTCTAGGATGCAGGCCATCGGGTCCAGGGGACTTGTCCACCTTTAGTCCCATTAGTTTGCTTAGTACTTTCTCTCTAGTGATAGTGATTGTTTTATGTCTCCCCCGACTCCAATAGCCCCTTGATTATCTATTATTGGGATGCTTTTAGTGTATTCTACCGTGAAGACCGAAACAAAATATTTGTTCACAGTCTCCGCCATTTCCCTGTTTCCGATTATTAATTCCCCAGACTCATCCTCTAGGGGACCAACTTACTTTAGCTACTCTCTTCCTTTTTATATACCTGTAGAAGCTCTTACTGTCTGTTTTTATATTGCTTGCCAGCTTCCTCTCATAAGCTATCTTCTCTCACTAACATTTTTTTAGTTGTCCTTTGCTGGTTTTTTTTAATTTCCCAATCCTCTGGCCTTCCACTATTCTTCACAACATTGTATGCTTTTTTTTTCAATTTGATACCATCCTTTACTTCCTTAGTTAGCCACGGATGGTTCATTCTTCTCTTAGAGTCTTTGGGCTAGAAATTCAGTGGGCTTTGCGCCCAGTTACCACCCAAATAGGGTTTCCGCGCCAGTGTAAGAGGGTGCGCTGATATTCAGCGCTGCGGTAATGGCGGCGGTAGCCGGTAGCGCTGCGCCGACACTGATGACGTCATCGGTGTGCGCAGTGCCCCGGTTCCGGCCCAAACCCCATATTTAGTTGCGGCCGCAAACAGCGATTGAAAAATGGGGCCGTACTGCTGCGCTACTGGGGTGCTTTAAGGTGGAGGTGCGGCCGGCCGCTTTTTCGGCGGCCGCCTGCCCGCACCTCCTTCCCCGGCCTCCTCCACCACCACCCCCCGCGGCATTGCCGGCTGCTTTCCGCGAGCCCGGCACTCCTCCGTGGTGCCGGGCTCATTTGCCGGCACAATCCAGCGGCAATCTCGCTGTTGCAGGCACCTCCCCCTTAAGAGAAGGAGGAGGCCTGCAGTGCTGCAGCCTGCCGCTCCACAGCGGGTGGCGCAGCGGGGCCTACAGCGCAGAAATTCAGTTTCAGCGCCCCAAGCGGGGGCGGGCACACCCTGGAATAGCGCCCGGTTCCGACTTGGGGCGCAAAAGCCGAATATCTGACGGGCGCACCTGGCTCCGCGCGCAGCGCTAACTTTTGGGCGTTAGCCTGCTGGCGGGCCTTAACTGAATTTCTAGGCCTTTCTTTCTCACTGGAATATATCTTTGCTGAGAGTTATAAAATATCTCCTTCAATGTTTGCCACTGCTTTTCTACAGTCTTACCCTGTAATATATTTTCTCAGTCCACTTTAACCGGGTCTGTCTTCATACCTTTGAAATTACCTTTATTTAAGTTCAGGACACTAGTTTGAGACCTAGTTTTCAGACCCTCAAACTGAATTTGAAATTCTACCATGCTTTGATCACTCTTCCAAAGAGGATCCTTCACTACGAGGTCATTAATTAATCCAGCCTCGTTACACATTACCAGCTCTAAAATAGTCTTCTCCCTGGTTGGTTCCACAATGTATTGTTCCAGGAAACCATCCCGTCTACACTTTAAGAACTCTTCCTCAAGTCTAACTTTGCCAATTGGCTTTATCCAATCAATATGAAGATTAAAATCTCCCATGATTATAGCTGTACCTTTCTTACAAGCCTCTATTATTTCTTGATTTATACTCTGTCCTACAGGTCATAATCTCTGGATTATTAGCGGAGCCACGAGCAAATTGGCATAGGGTCAATAGGATCAGGGAGATGAATGCGTGGCTCAAAGATTGGTGTGGGGGAAGTGGGTTTCGATTCGTGGGGTACTGGCTCCAGTACTGGGGAAAGAGAGACCTGTTCCGTTGGGACGGACTACACCTGGACCATGCTGCGACCAGAGTTCTAGCGAATCGAATAACTAGGGAGGTAGATAGAGCTTGAACTAAATAGGGGTGTGGGGAGAGGGTCCCGCTGGAGAGAAATCTAGAATGCTAAAGAGAAAAGACAAGGAAGCAGTGCAGGAAAGTGACTGGGGTAAGGATAACCAGATTGTATCAGGAAGGGACATAGCGTACAAACAAAGGAGTGCTCTAACAAATAGGGTCTGGGTAAGAACAAATGGAAATAAGACAAATAGGGCCATAGTAAAAAAATGTGAAGATATCTAAAAATGTTAAAAAGACAAATCTAAAGGCACTGTATCTGAATGCACGAAGCATTCTTAATAAGATAGATGAATTAGCAGCACAAATACATGTAAATGGATACAATATAATTGCGATTACTGAGACATGGCTGCAGGGTGACCAAGGCTGGGAGCTGAATACCCAAGGATATTTGATATTTAGGAAGGACAGGCAAAATGGAAATCAAGATGTAGAATCAGTCTGGGTGAAGCTAATAAGCACCGAGGGGCAGAAAACATTGGTGGGAGTTGTCTATAGGCCTCCAAACAGTAGTGGTAATGTAGGCGATGGCATCAAACAGGAAATTAGAGATGCATGTAACAAGGGTACTACAGTAATCATGGGTGACTTTAATTTACATATAGACTGGCCAAACCAAAGTAGTAATAATACTGTGGAGGATGAATTCCTGAGGTGTGTACGAGATGGTTTTTTAGACCAGTACTTTGAGGAGCCAACTAGGGAACAGGCTATCCTAGATTGGGTATTATGCAATGAGAAGGGGTTAATTAATAATCTTGTTGTGCGGGGTGCTTTAGGGAAGAGTAACCATAACATGACGAATTCTTCATTAAAATGGAAAGTGAAGAAGTCCAATCCGAAACTAGGGTCCTAAATCTAAACAAAGGAAACTGCAATGGTATGAAGAGTGAGTTGGCTATGATAGTTCTGGGAGCTTCATTAAAAGGCATGAGGGTGGATAGGCAATGGCTAACATTTAAGGAATGAATGCATGAATTGTAACGGTTATACATTCCTTTCTGGCGCAAAAACACAATAGGAAAAGCGGCCCAACCATGGCTAACAAAATAAATTAAGGATAGTATTAGATCCAAAGAGGAGTCATATAAAGTTGCTCGAAAAAGTAGCAAGCCTGAGGATTGGGAGCAGTTTAGAGTTCAGCAAAAAAGGACCAAGGGATTGATTAAGAGGGGAAAAATAGAGCATGAGAGTAAACTTGCAAGAAACATAAAAGCCAATTGTAAAAGCTTCTACAAGTATGTAAAAAGAAAAAAGATTTGTGACGAGAAATGTAGGTCCCTTAAAGTCAGAAATGGGAGAATTTATAATGGGGAACAAGGAAATGGCTGAGCAATTAAACAAATACTTTGGCTCTGTCTTCACGGAAGAGGACACAAATAACTTCCCAGAAATCCTAGGGAACCAAGGGTCTAGTGAGAAGGAGGAATTAAAGGAAATTAGTACTAGTAAAAAAATAGTGCTGGAGAAATTAATGGGACTGAAAGCTGATAAATCCCCAGGACCTGATCATTTGCATCCCAGAATACTAAAAGAGGTAGCCATGGAAATAGTGGATGCATTGGTTGTCATCTTCCAAAATTCCATAGCTTATGGAACAGTTCCTGCAGATTGGAGGGTGGCAAATGTAACTCCACTATTTAAAAAAGGAGGCAGAGAGAAAACAGGGAACTAAGGACCGGTTAGCCTAATATCAGTAGTAGGGAAAATGCTAGAGTCTATTATAAAGGATGTGATAACAGGACACTTAGAAAATATCAACGGGATTAGACAAAGTCAACATGGATTTATGAAAGGGAAATCGTGTTTGACAAACCTACAGGAGTTTTTTGAGGATGTAAGTGGTAGAATAGATAAGGGAGAACCAGTGGATGCAGTTTATTTGAATTTTCAGAAGGCCTTTGATAAAGTCCCACATAAGAGTTTAGTGCGCAAAATTAAAGCACATGGGATTGGGGGTAATATACTGGCATGGATTGAAAATTGGTTAGCTGACAGGAAACAGAGAGTAGGAATAAATGGGTATTTTTCGGGGTGGCAGGCGGTGACTAGTGGGGTACCGCAGGGATCAGTGCTTGGGCCCCAGCTACTCACAATATATATCAATGATTTGGAAGAGGGAACCAAATGTAATATTTCCACGTTTGCTGATGACACGGAACTGGTTGGGATTGTGAGTTGTGAGGAGGATGCAAAGAGGCTTCAAGGCGATTTAGACAAGTTGAGTGAGTAGGCAAATACATGGCAGATGTAGTATAACGTGGATAAATGTGAAGTTATCCACTTTGGTAGGAAAAACAGGAAGGCAGAGTATTATTTAAATGTGATAGATTGGGAAAAGTTGATGCACAGATGGACCTGACTGTCCTTGTACACCAGTCACTGAAAGCAAACATGCAGGTGCAGGAAGTAGTTAGGAAGGCAAATGGTATGTTGGCCTTCATTGCAAGAGGATTTGAGTACAGGAGCAAGGATGAATTACTACAGTTATACAAGGCCTTGTTGAGACTGCACCTGGAGTACTGTGTGCAGTTTTGGTCTCCTTAACTAAGATAGGATATACTTGCCATAGAGGGAGTGCAGTGAAGGTTCACCAGACTGATTCCTGGGATGACAGGACTGTTGTATGAGGAGAGATTGGGTCGACTAGGCCTGTACTCACTAGAGTTTCGAAGAATGAGAGGGGATCTCATTGAAACGTATAAACTCTGACAGGGCTAGACAGACTGGATGCAGGGAGAATGTTTCCCCTGGCTGGGGGGTCGAGAACGAGGGGTCACAGTCTCAGGATACGGGGTAGGACATGTAGGACTGAGATGATGAGACATTTCTTCACTCAGAGGGTGTTGAGCCTGTTGAATTCTCTACCACAGAAGGCTGTGGAGGCCAAGTCATTGAATATATTTAAGAAGGAGCTAGATAGATTTCTGGATACAAAAGGCATCAAGGGTTATGGGGAGAGTGCGGGAATATGGTATTACGATAGAGGATCAGCCATGCTCATATTGAATGGCGGAGCAGGCTCCAAGTGCTCCTATTTTTTATATTTTAATGTTTCTACTGTTTGGGGGCCTGTAGACCACTCCCACCAGTGACTTCTTACCCATATTATTTCTTATCTCCACCCAAACTGATGCTACATCTTGATTTTCTAGGCCAATATCATTTCTCATTACTGCACTGATCTCATCCCTTATAAACAGAGCTACACCACCTCCTTTTCCTTTCTGCCTATCCTTACGAAATGGCAAATACCCCTGAATAATCAGTTCCCAGCCTTGGTCACCTTTCAACCACGTCTCTGTAATGGCTATTAGATCATACCCATTTATTTCTATTTGTGCTGTCAACTCATCTATCATGTTACGAATGCTGCGTGCGTTCAGATATAGAGCTTTTCATTTTGCCTTTTTACCATTTTCCCTGCTCTGACCCCTCTTTCTGATGCACTCTTATGTGTAAACACTCTGTCCCTTCCTGTCACACTCTGGTTATCATTACCCCTATCGCTACCCTGCACTTTTGCCTTCTCATTTTACTTTGAATTATAAAATTTCCGCTCAGCGTATCCCTCCCCCCCACTATTTAGTTTAAAGCCCTATCTACAGCCCTAGTTATTCGATTCGCTCGGACACTGGTCCCAGCCTGATTCAAATGAAGCCCGTCCCGACAGAACAGCTCCCTCTTATCCCAGTACCACAAGAATCGAAACCCATTTCTCCCACACCAATCTTCGAGCCATTCGTTCATCTCTCTGATCCTATTTACCCTATGCCAATTTGCACGTGGCTCTGGTAGTAATCCAGAGATTATTACCTTTGTGGTTCTGCTTTTTAATTTAGCCCCTAGCTGCTCATACTCCCTCAGCAGAACCTCTTTCTTTGTCCTATGTCATTGGTACCTACATTGAACACGGCAACTTGATCTTTCCCCTCCCACTCTAAGTTCCTCTCCAGCCCAGAGGAGATTTCCTTTACACTGCCACCTTCGGGACTCACGCTCTTGTCTGCAGAGAACCGTGCCTATCCGCCTAACTGTACTGTCCCCGACCACTACCACATTTCTTTTTACTCCCCCCACTTGAATGGCTCCCTGTTCCACGGTGCTGTGGTCAGTTTGCTCATCCTCACTGCAGCCCCTGCTCTCGCCCACACAGAGAGTAAAACCTCGTAACTATTGGACAAGAGCAAGGGCTGAGGCTCCTCCACCACTAACTCCTGGTTCACCATACCTGCCTCGCTCGTAGTCACACCCACCTGTCACTGACCACGGACCAAATTTGAATTAATTAATCTAAGGGGTGTGACTGCCTCCTGGAACACCGCATCCAGGTAACTCTCCCCCTCCCTGATGTGTCTCAGTGTTTGAAGCTCGGACTCCAGCTCATCAACACGGAGCCGAAGTTCCTCGAGCAACCAACAATTACTGCTAATGTGGTCGCCGTGGACCACAATGGTGTCCACCAGCTCCCACATGGTGGAGCTGTAATAGATCACCTGACCTGCCATCTCTGAAATCTTATAAATTGGCGAGCTCAGCCAGGAGGTTGATTAGCCAGGAAGTTGACTGACAGCTGATTCTTTTATAAATTATTCGGTACAGGCAAGATCCTAGGACTGGCGTGGTTAGCAAGAAGTTAGTAGAAATGACGGGCTAGACAAAAGTTGAGCATGTCACAGATAAAGAGTTGAGAAAATTATGTGTAACCGATTTAGTATCATTTCTGACGAGTCAAGAAGCAGAATCATATCAGAAGGTGATAGAGAGGGTCCAGAGTCAAGTGACTCTGGGAAAGGTGGAATTAGACAAAGGGGAGCACTGGTCAGGCTGTGCAGCCCATTTCTGTGCGCAGCGTAGTGAAGTAAGAGAAGGAAAACATTCAGCAACACAGAGAATAAGAGAAGGGGAACATTTGGAAATGCAGAAAATAATAGAGGGAAAAAGAATGCCAGCAACTAGAAACCAGATATCTGGGAACTCAGCAAAGGAATGAAAAAAACAGGGAATTGGGGAGACAGGAAAAGCTGAAGAGACGGCAGATCAAAAGGTGAAAAAAAGAAACTTAAAGTTGTATGATCTGTCTGTACCAGTAATCTCACGGTCATTGTATGATCTGTCTGTACCAGTAATCTCACAGTCACTGTATGATCTGTCTGTACCAGTAATCTCACGGTCACTGTATGATCTGTCTGTACCAGTAATCTCACAGTCACTGTATGATCTGTCTGTACCAGTAATCTCACGGTCATTGTATGATCTGTCTGTACCAGTAATCTCACAGTCACTGTATGATCTGTCTGTACCAGTAATCTCACGGTCACTGTATGATCTGTCTGTACCAGTAATCTCACAGTCACTGTATGATCTGTCTGTACCAGTAATCTCACGGTCATTGTATGATCTGTCTGTACCAGTAATCTCATGGTCATTGTATGATCTGACTGTACCAGTAATCACACGGTCACTGTATGATCTGTCTGTACCAGTAATCTCACAGTCACTGTATGATCTGTCTGTACCAGTAATCTCACGGTCACTGTATGATCTGTCTGTACCAGTAATCTCATGGTCACTGTATGATCTGTCTGTACCAGTAATCTCACAGTCACTGTATGATCTGACTGTACCAGTAATCACATGGTCACAGTATGATCTGTCTGTACCAGTAATCTCACGGTCACTGTATGATCTGTCTATACCAGTAATCTCACGGTCACTGTATGATCTGTCTGTACCAGTAATCTCACGGTCACTGTATGATCTGTCTGTACCAGTGATCTCACAGTCACTGTAACATCTGTCTGTAACAGTAACTTCACGGTCCCGGTGTGATCTGTCTGTACCAGTAATTTCATTCACTGTATGATCTGTCTGTACCAGTAATCTCACAGTCACTGTATGATCTGTTTGTAACAGCAATCTCACAGTCACTGTATGATCTGTCTGTACCAGTAATCTCATGGTCACTGTATGATCTGTCTGTTTCAGTAACCTGACGGTCACTGTATGATCTGTCTGTACCAGTAATCTCAGTCACTCTATGATTTGTCGATACCAGTAATGTAACGGTCACTGTATGATCTGTTTGTAATTGTAATCTCACTGTCAATGTATGATCTGTCTGTACCAGTAATCTCATGGTCACTGTATGATCTGTCTGTACCAGTAATCTCATGGTCACTGTGTGATCTGTCTGTACCAGTAATCTCACGGTCACGGTATGATCTGTCGGGACCAGTAATCTCACAGTCACTGTATGATCTGCTTGTAATAGTAATCTCACGGTCACTGTATGATCTGTTTCTCCCAGTAATCTCATGGTCACTGTATGATTTGTCTGTACCAGTAATCTCATGGTCACTGTATGATCTGTTTCTCCCAGTAATCTCGTAGTCAGTGTATGATCTGTCTGTACCAGTAATATCATGGACACAAAGCTGGGTGGGAGGGTAAGCTGTGAGGAGGATGTCGTGAAACTCCAGTACGAGTTGGACAGGTTGGGTGATTGGGCAGAAACATGGCAAATGCACTATAATGTGGATAAATGTGAGGTTATCCACTTTGGTGGCAAAAACAGGAAGGCAGATTATTATTTGAATGGCAATAGATTGGGAGAAGGGGAAGTGCAAAGAGACCTGGGTGTTATTGTGCACCAGTCACTGAAGGTAAGCATGCAGGTGCAGCAGGCGGTTAGGAAGGCAAATGGTATGTTGGCCTTCGTAGCAAGAGGGTTCGAGTACAGGAACAAGGATGTCTTGCTACAGTTGTACAAGGCCTTGGTGAGACCGCACCTTGAGTATTGTGTGCAGTTTTGGTCACCTTACCTGAGGAAGGACGCTCTTGCCATGGAGGGAGTGCAGCGAAGATTCACCAGGCCGATACCTGGGATGGCAGGAATGACGTATGAGGAGAGATTGTGTCGATTGGGCTTATACTCACTGGAGTTTAGAAGATTGAGAGGGGATCTCATCGAAACCCATAAAATTCTGTCAGGTCTGGGCATACTAGATGCAGGAAGGATGTTTCTGATGGCCGGGGAGTCCAGAACCAGGGGTCATAGTCTAAGGATAAGGGGTAAGCCATTTAGGACTGAAATTAGGAGGAATTTCTTCACCCAGAGAGTGGTGAACCTGTGGAATTCTCTGCCACAGAGGGCGGTGGAGGCCAGTTCATTAAATATATTCAAGAAAGAATTGGATATATTTCTTGAGGCTAAAGGGATCAAGGGATATGGGGAGAAGGCAGGGACAGGGTACTGAATTTGGATGATCAGCCATGATCTCATTGAATGGTGGAGCAGGCTCGAAGGGCCGAATGGCCTACTCCTGCTCCTATCTTCTATGTTTCTATGTAACATCTGTCTGTACCAGTAATCTCACAGTCACTGTATGATCTGACTGTATCAGTAATCTCATGATAACTGTATGATCTGTCTGGAACAGTAAACTCATGGTCACTGTATGATCTGTCTATACCAGTAATCTCACGGTCAATGTATGATCTGTCTGTAGCAGTAATCTCCCGGTCACTCTATGATCTGTCTGTAACAGTAATCACACGGTCACTGTATGAACTGTCTGTTCTAGTAATCTCAGTCACTGAATGATCTCTCTGTACCAGTAATCTTATCATCACTGTAAATTCAGTCTGTACCAGTAATCTCATAGTAACTGAATCATCTAACTGTACCAGTAATCTCACGGTCACTGTATGATCTGTCTGTACCGTTAATCTCACGGGCACTGTATGATCTGTCTGTACCAGTAATCTCACGGTCACTGCATGATCTGTCTGTACCGTTAATCTCACGGGCACTGTATGATCTGTCTGTACCAGTAAACTCCCAGTCACTGTATGATCTGTCTGTACCAGTAATCTCACGGGCACTGTATGATCTGTCTGTACCAGTAATCTCCCGGTCACTGTATGATCTGTCTGTAACAGTAATCACACGGTCACTGTATGAACTGTCTGTTCTAGTAATCTCAGTCACTGAATGATCTCTCTGTACCAGTAATCTTATCATCACTGTAAATTCAGTCTGTACCAGTAATCTCATAGTAACTGAATCATCTAACTGTACCAGTAATCTCACGGTCACTGTATGATCTGTCTGTACCGTTAATCTCACGGGCACTGTATGATCTGTCTGTACCAGTAATCTCACGGTCACTGCATGATCTGTCTGTACCGTTAATCTCACGGGCACTGTATGATCTGTCTGTACCAGTAATCTCCCGGTCACTGTATGATCTGTCTGTACCAGTAATCTCACGGTCACTGAATGATCTCTCTGTACCAGTAATCTTATCATCACTGTAAATTCAGTCTGTACCAGTAATCTCATAGTAACTGAATCATCTAACTGTACCAGTAATCTCACGGTCACTGTGTGATCTGTCTGTACCAGTAATCTCACGGTCACTGTATGATCCGTCTGTACCAGTAATCTCACGGGCACTGTATGATCTGTCTGTACCAGTAATCTCACGGGCACTGTATGATCTGTCTGTACCAGTAATCTCACGGTCACTGTATGATCCGTCTGTACCAGTAATCTCACGGGCACCGTATGATCTGTTTATAACAGTAATCTCACAATCACTGTATGATCTGACTGTACCAGTAATCTCACGGTCACTGTATGATCTGTTTATAACAGTAATCTCACGGTCATTGTATGATCTGCTCTACCAGTAATCTCACGGTTACTGTATTATCTGTCTGTATCAATAATCTCAAGCTGCCTGTGTAATCTGTCTCCACCAGTAATCCTATGGCCACTGTATTATATTAACAACTTAGTAATATAGAAAATATGAAATAAGTGCAGGAGTAGGCCATTTGGCCCTTCGAGCCTACTCCATCATTCATGGCTGATCTTCTGCCTCATCTCCACTTTCCTGCACTATCCTCATATCCCATGATTCTCCTAATATTCAAAAATCTATCAATCCCTGTCTTGAATATACTAAACGACTGAGCCTCCACAGTTCTCTGGGGTAGAGAATTCCAACATTTCTCTACCCTCGGAGTGAAAAAAATTCTCTTCATCTCAGTCCTAAGTGGCCGACTCCTTATTCTGAGTCTATGACCCCAGGTTCTAGACTCCCCATGCCAGGGGAAACTTTCTCCCTGCATCTACCCTGTGAAGCCCTGTAAAAATGTTGTATGTTTCAATGAGATCAATTATCATTCTTCTAAACTTTAGAGAATATAGGCCTAGTCTATTCAATCTCTCCTCATAAGACAATCCCCCCATCCCAGGAACCAGTCTGGTGATCCTTCGTTGCACTCCCTCTATGGCAATTATATCCTTCCTTAGGTAAGGAGACCAGAACTGTTCACAATACTCCAGGTGTGGTCTTACTAGAGCCCTATATAATTGCAGTAAGACGTCTTTATTCTTATACTCAAATCCTCTTGTAATAAAGGCCAACATACCATTTGCTTTCCTAATTGCTTGCTGTACCTGCAGGTTAACTTTCAGTGATTCATGTACAAGGACACCCAGGTCCCAAGGAACATCAATATTTCACAATCCCTCACCATTTATAAAATACTCTACTTTGCTATTTTCCTACCAAAGTGGATAACTTCACATTTGTCCACATTATATTTCATTTGCCATGTTACATAAATACATAAGAAATAGGAGCAGGAGTAGGCCATTCGGCCCTTCGAGCCTGCTCCACCATTCAATGAGATCATGGCTGATCTTCTGCCTCAACTCCATTCACTGGCCCTATCGCCATATCCCTTTATGCCTTTACTAATCAGCAATCTATCGACTTCTGTTTTGAATATACCCACTGACTAATCCTCGACAACCCACTGGGGTAGAGAATTCCAAAGATTCACCACCAACTGTGTGAAGAAATTTCTTCTCATCTCAGTCCCGAGTGGCCTACCCTTTATCCTGAGATTTTGGCCTCTGGTTCTAGACTCCCCAGCCAAGGGAAGCATTCTCGCAGCATCCACCCTATCGAGCCCTGTAATAATTTTGTATGCTTCAATGAGATCCCAACTCATTCTTCTGAATTCAAGAGAATACAGACCTAGTTTACTCAATCTCTTCTAATACGACAGTACTGCCACCCCAGGAATCAATCTTTTGAACCTTTGTTGCACTCCCTCTATGGCAAGTATATCCTTCCTTAGGTAAGGAGGCCAAAATTGTAATCAGTTCTCCAGGTGTGGTCTCACCAAGGCCCTATATAATTGGAGTAAGACTTCTTTACTCCTGCACTCAAATCCTCTTGTAATGTAGGCCAGCATACCATTTGCCTTTCTAATGGCTTGCTGCACCTTCACATTCACTTTCTGTGACTCATGTACAAGGGCAGCCAGGTCCCTTTGAACATCTGCATTCCCCAATCTTTCAACATTTAGGAAATACTCTGCCTTTCTGTTTTTTCTACCAACGTGGATAACTTCACATTTATCCACATTATATTCCATCTGCCATGTTCTCGCCCACTCACTGAGCCTGTCGAGATCCCCTTGAAGCCTCTTCACATCCTCTTCACAACTGACACTGCCACCTAGCTTTGTATTATCCGCAAAGTTGGAATTGTTACATTTAGTCCCCTCATCCAAATCATTGATATAGATAGTGAATAGCTGGGGCCTAAGCACCGATCCTTGTGGTACCCCACTAGTCACAGCCTGCGATCCTGAAAAAGACCGGTTTATCCCTACTCTTTGTTTTCTGTCTGTTAACCAATTCTCAATCCATGCTAGTATATTACCCCCAATTCCATGTGCCTAAATTTGTTCACTAACCTCTTGTGTGGGACCTTATCGAAGGCCTTCTGAAAATCCAGATACACCACATCTACCGGTTCCCCTTTGTCTACTCCACTAGTTACATCCTCAAAGAACTCCAATAGGATTGTCAAACAGGATTTCCCTTTCATAAATCCATGTTGACTCTGCCCAATATTACTATTAGTTTCTGCATCCTTTATAATAGATTCCAGCATTTTCCCAACTACTGATGTGAGGCTAGCAGGTCTGTAGTTCCCCATTTTCTCTCTCCCTCCTTTCTTAAATAGCGGGGTACATTTGCTATCCTCCAATCTGCAGGACCCGTTCCAGAATCTATAGAATTTTGGAAGATGACAACCAATGTGTCCACTATCCCAATGGCCACCTCTTTCAAAACCCGAGGATGTAGGTCATCCGGTCCTAGGGATTTATCGACTTTTAGTCGCATTAATTTTGCTAGTACTGTTTTTTTAATAATAATAATTTCTTTAAGTTCCTCATTCTCGCCACACCCTTCGTTTTCTCGTATTTCTGGGAGGTTTTTTGTGTCTTCCTCCGTGAAGACAGAAACAAAGTATTTATTTAATTTCCCTGCCATTCCCCATTATACATTCGCCCGTCTCTGCTTGTAAAGGACCTACATTTAACTTTGCCAGTCTTTTCCTTTTCACATAGCTATAGAAGGCTTTTACAATCCGTTTTTATATTTTTCACTAGTTTGTGCTCATATTCCACTTTCCCTTTCTTTATCAATTTCTTGGTCCCCCTTGGCTGATTTCCAAAAGGATCCCAATCCTCAGGCTGACCACTTTTTCTGGCAACTTTATAAGCTTCCTCCTTTGACTTAATACTAGCTTTAATTTCTTTTGTTAGCCATGGTTGGATCACTTTTCCTTTTGGATTTTTATGCCCTAGAAGAATATATGTTTGTTGCAAATTATGCATTATTTCCTTGAATGTTGGCCATTGTATGTCCACCTTCGTACCTTTTAGTGTAGTCTCCCACTCTACCATGGCCAACTTGTCCCTCATACCCTTGTAGTTTCCTCTGTTTAGATTGAATGTAGTTTCGTCTGTTTAGATTGAGGCTAAGTGAGTGGACAGGATGTTCTTGCCCACTCACTTAGCCTGCCTATATCCACTTGAAGCATCCTTGCATCCTCCTCACAAATTACATTCCCACCTAGCTTTGTATCATCAGCAAACTTGGATATATTACATTTGGTCCCCTCATTCAAATTATTGATGTAGATTGTGAATAGCTGAGGCCCAAGCACTGATCCTTGCGGTAACTGACTAGTTACAGATTGCCAACCCGAAAATGACCGTTTATTTCTACTCTCTGTTTTCTGTCCGTTTACCAATCCTCAATCCATGCTAGTATATTAGGCCCACTCCCATGAGCCCTAACCTCTTGTGTGGCACCTTATCGAATGCCTTCTGAAAATCCAAATACACCACATCCACTGGTTCCCCCTTATCTATTCTGCTTGCTAAAACATCAAAAAACACGAACAGATTTGTCAAACACTAATTCTCTTTAATAAAACCATGTTGACTCTACCCAAACCTATTATTATTTTCTAAGTGCCCTGTTACCACGTCGTTAATAATATATTGCAGCAGTTTCAGGTGAACTGGTCTGTAATTCCCCATTTTCTCACTCCCACATCTCTTAAGTAGTGGGGGGACATTTGTTACTTTCCAATCGCAGGAACCATTCTAGAAACTGATCTGTCTGTACCAGGAATCTTACAGTTACTATACGATCTGTCTGTACCAGTAATCACATGATCACTTTATGATCTGTCTGTACCAGTAATCTCATGGACACATTATGATCCGTCTGTATCTGTAATCTCACGGTCACTGTATGATCTATCTGTACCAGTAATCTCATGGTCACTGTATGATCTGTCTGTACAGTAATCTCATGGTCACTCCATGATCTGTCTGTACCAGTAATCTCACGGTCACTGTATGATCTGTCTGTACCAGTAATCTCACGGTCACTGTATGAGCTGTCTGTACCAGTAATCTCTCCTTCACTGTATGATCTGACTCTACCACTAATCTCACGGTGAATGTATGATCTGTCTGTACCAGAAATCTCACGGTCACTGTATGATCTGTCTGTACCAGTAATCTCACGGTCACTGTATGATCTGTCTGTACCAGAAATCTTACGGTCACTGTATGATCTGTCTGTTCCAGCAATCTCACGGTCACTGTATGATCTGTCTGTTCCAGTAATCTCACAGTCGCTGTATGATCTGTCTGTAACAGTATTCACACGATCACTGTATGATCTGTCTGTACCAGTAATGTCAGGGTCACTGTATGATCTGTCTATACCAGTAATCTCACGGTCAATGTATGATCTGTCTGTACCATTAATCTCACGGTCACTGTATGATCTGTCTGTACCAGTAATCTCACGGTCACTGTATGATCTGTCTGTACCAGTAATCTCACGGTCACTTTATGATCTGTCTGTACCAGTAATCTCATGGTCACTGTATGATCTGTTTATCCCAGTAATCTCAGAGTCAGCAAAGAGAGAGCATGAAAAATTATTGGCAAGTAAATTCAAGGGAAACCCAAAAATGTTTTATAAATATATTAAGAGTAAGGGGATAACTAAAGAAAGGGTCGGGCCTATTAGAGATCATGAGCGTAATCTGTGTGTGGACACGGGAGACGTCGGTAGGGTTCTTAATGAATACTTTGCGTCTGTTTTCACAAAGGAGAGGGGAGGAGCATACATTGCTATTAGGGCAGAGGTGTGTGAAATATTAGATGAAATAAACATAGAGGCCTAGAAATTCAGTTTGGGCCCGCCAGCTGGTTTGCGTCCAAAAGTTAGCGCTGAGCGCGGAGCCAGTTGCGCCCGTCAGATATTCGGCTTTTGCGCCCCAAGTCGGAACCGGGTGCTATTCCAGGGTGTGCCCGCCCCCGCTTGGGGCGCTGAAACTGAATTTCAGCGCTGTAGGCGCCGCTGTGCCACCCGATGCGGTGCGGCAGGCTGCGGTACTGCAGGCCTCCTCCTTCTCTTAAGGTGGAGGTGCCTGCAACGGGGAGATCGCCGCTGGATTGTGCCGGCAAATGAGCCCGGCACCACGGAGAAGTGCCGGGCTCGCGGAAAGCAGCCGGCAATGCCACGGGGGGGTGGTGGAGGAGGCCAGGGAAGGAGGTGCGGGCAGGCGGCCGCCAAAAAAGCGGCCGGCCGCACCTCCACCTTTATGCGCCCCACTAAGGCTGCAGTAAGGCCCTGGTCTCCGGATGTAAGTAGCGGCCGCCACAGAGGAGGCGGCGGCAACTGAATATGGGATTCGGGCCGGCATCGGGGCGGAACCGGGGCACTGCGCACACCGATGACGTCATCGGTGCCGGCTACCGCCGCCATTACCGCAGCGCTGAATATCAGCGCGAACTCCTCTATTGGCGCAAAAGCCCTCTTTGGGCGAAAACTGGGCGCAAAGCCAACTGAATTTCTGGGCCAGTGAGAGTTAAAGTATTAAGAGGTTTAGCAGCGTTAACAGTGGATAAATCTCCAGGCCTGGATGAAATGTATGCCAGGCTGTTAAGCGAAGCAAAGGAGGAAATAGCAGAGGCCCTGACCATCATTTTCCAATCCTCCATGGCTTCAGGTGTGGTGCCGGAGGACTGGAGGACTGTTAAAGTGGTACCCTTGGTTAAAAAGGGAGAACAGGATAGACCGAGTAATTACAGACCAGTCAGCCTAACCTCGGTGGTGGGAAAATTATTGGCAAGAATTCTGATGGACAGGATAAATCTTCATTTAGAAAGACACGGATTAATCAAAGATAGTCAGCACGGATTTGTTAAGAACATAAGAAATAGGAGCAGGAGTAGGCCAATCGGCCCCTCGAGCCTGCTCCGCCATTCAATAAGATCATGGCTGATCTGATCCTAACCGCCAATCCACTATCCCAGAACCATCTCCTGAATCTAACAGAATTAGACACACAAAATAGGAGCAGGATCAGGCTACACGGCCCCTGGGCCCGCTCCGCTACCCACAGGGCCATGACCGATCCGAACCTAGACTCATGTCCAATTTCCTGCCCGCTCCCCGTAACCTTTAATTCCCTTTACTTCTAGGAAACTGTCTATTTCTGTTTTAAATTTATGTAATGATGTAGCTTCTACAGCTTTTTGGGGCAGCATATTCCATGGACCTACCACCCTCTGAGTGAAGTAGTTCCTCCTCATCTCAGTTTTGAAAGAGCAGCCCCTTATTCTAAGACTATGCCCCCTAGTTCTAGTTTCACCCATCATCGGGAACATCTTCCCCGCATCCACCCGATCCAACCCCTTCACAATCTTATATGTTTCAATAAGATCGCCTCTCATTCTTCTGAACTCCAATGAGTAGAGCCCCAATCTACTCAACCTCTCCTCATATGTCCATCCCCTCATCCCCGGGATTAACCGAGTGAACCTTCTTTGTACTGACTCAAGAGCAAGTATGTCCTTTCTTAAGTATGGACACTGAAGTAAGATATTAAAAATTGGATTTAATAAGGTAAAACAAACCAGGATTCATCTGTAACACCAATATACAAAATGGAGGGAATAGGTTAATTCGTGCTCCGAGTTGAACAATAGAAGTCTGTAAAAGTTGTATAAACCCAGATAAGGTTTAAACAGGACTACGGGTTAACTGCTGAGAGATTAAAACTGTCAAAACAACCCCTTAGAAAGAGGGAGAGATATATGGGTTCGGCCACGCGAGTCGACACCTTTGCACTTAAGGGTTTGTTAAGTGTGAAGCTCAACAGGGTTCTATTCTTTTAACTAACTAAAGTGTTTTTGCTCTGTAGAAATAATTCAAGAGAGAGAGACAGAAAGTCTGTGGATTGCCCGCTTTGGAAAGATCTACTATCTTAGAGAAATACTTAAAAAGACCAAGCCATCTGACAACAGCAAATGGACGATCGTAAAGTAATAAAGTTGAGGCCCCTGGGTCATGAGAAAGTAACAGGACCAACTGATAACGAAATGTGAGATTTGTAAGCGACTGGAAGAATGGAATGTCACGGTTTTATAATTACAATTTAACTATAATTCTGTATATGCTAATAAGCTTATCCCCGCCTTTAGGGCAGGGCCTTAATTTTTGTATAACTGTGTGAACCTCAAGAGATTCGGTGGAGTTGGAGCCTTGTGTTGGAATGCAAGAGCCATAGCTCCCCAGGCCTGAATAAACCGTTTTTACTTCAATTATTGGGTCTGTCTTTCTTACATCAAGCCAGTGTTGTCGACTTTGTATATCACTTAGTCCACACTTTGGGGGCTTACATCAATTGGCGACGAGGATGGGATGTGCATTCTGAACCAGACTCTCGGACAGCGTTAACCTAAGACGGGTGAGTATGTTTTAATTACCACCTGTAAAATTAGGGGTTAATCGCTGGCGAGACATTGAGTCAGAATCGACGTATAAAAGAACTATAAAAAGAAAGACACCTTTAATTGAAGGCGGTTAAAAAGTAAACTGCAGTAGGGGTAGGGGCAGGTAGTTCCCTACCAACCTTTGGGGCAGGTAGTTCCCTAAGGACCGTGAGGTGGGAAAACCTCAGTAGGGGCAGGTAGTTCCCTACCAACCTTTGGGGCAGGTAGTTCCCTAAGGACCGTGAGGCGGGAAAACCTCGGTAGGGGCAGGTAGTTCCCTACCAACCTTTGGGGCAGGTAGTTCCCTAAGGACCATGAGGCGGGAAAACCTCAGTAGGGGCAGGTAGTTCCCTACCAACCTTTGGGGCAGGTAGTTCCCTAAGGACCGTGAGGTGGTGATACCTCAGTTAGGGGCAGGTAGTTCCCTAAAATCCGTGAGAAGGCGAAATCTCAACAATTGAATGAATGGGTGCACCGTGGTGAGGGAATGAGATAAAACCCTACGGTCATAAAGAGGTTAGAACGGACAAGGGTGAGGTCTGTCCCCAGCACCTAGCCTGAGCCTGAATTAAGAGGACAGTAGTCCCACGTGACGGCCAGGATCAAGTAGGACGCCGGGAGCTACAGACCCCACAGTACCGAAACCTCGGAACTAAAGGGTTGGTGTGTGTCTAACGAAACGAAGTGACTAACAGAAAGCAAGAAACTAGCTAAGGTGACGCTATAGGGGCGAACAACGTAGCGTACAAACCTAATTCACCAATACCGTGAATTAAGCATTAAACATAGCAGTTAGTTATGACTAAGAGAGTGGAAGAAGAATCCTCAAAGGACCTGGATTCTATAACCCGACTCCTGGAAAATAAAAAGAAACAGTGCAGAGAGCCAAAGGCTTGGTGGGGAGGAGCTAAAGATAAAGAGGCAACAGATAATGTAAGGAATTGAAACAGAAGGGAGAGATAAAGAAGGAAAAAGATCTAATTTGCAGGCGAACCAATTTGAAACCCCAGCAAAAAAAAAACAAACAAACAAACAGGGATTTGGAAACTAGGGAAAGCTGTTGAGTCACAGATTTAAAAAGGAAGGAAAAGATAAACTTAAAGCTTTACCAACATGGAAGTTATTAGCATCTGTACCAAGACAAGTAAAACACGAGATTTGCTGAGTGAAAGGAACCTTAGACATATGCTGAAATTACAGTTTGTATAAAAATGTGAGAGTGTGGATGTTTTCCTGATTAGGAATGTTTAAGAGGATACAATATTCCTTTGTCTGAAAATCTGTCCGTTAAGAAAAAGAACTGTCTGCTGTGTGTTGTAGCTCCACCCACTTCTCTGTGTTAAAGTAAAAGCATTTAACCCCTTTGTCTTGTCGGGGATTTTGGAAGTTTAAGAAGGTGCAAATAAGATTGTGCCCTCAGAATGAAAAAAACCTATTACAATTTAAGTTAAGCTGAAGTGTAAAAACTGAGAAGAGCAACAAAAAGTTTGTTTAATGAAAGATTAAGTTTCAGTCTAAGATCTAACCTTGGAGTTATGAGGTAAATTAACCTATTAAAACCAGACTTTCATTGTGGCCACAGTGAAATTCTGGTTGATGTAAATTGGTGTAGTCCGAATTGAATAAGATAACTCCACTCCGCAAGAATATCTGATAGTGGCAGGTCCCTCTACAATATTTAATTGACTATGGTACTGGAAGCCTTATAGAAGGCGGGACTAGAGTTAAACCTTAGAAAGGTATAGGTAGGGAAGGATGAAGTAGTCGACCTAGGATACATAGTGACACAAGGGAAGAGACAAATGCCCAAAAACAGATGGGAGGGGCATTAGGACTGGCTGCGTGCTTTGATTGCTCGCAAGCTTCTAGGGATGGCAGCAGGAAGGGACCGCGCCAGAGAGGGGAGGGGGATCCGAGGATGTTTGTTGATGCATTGGTAGGGGGCCGACAGTGAAAAAATGTTAATAGACACAGGAGCCACAATCTCATTGACAGACTTACCCTTGCCCCGAACGAAACTTTCAGTTAGTATAGCAGGAATCGGTGGACGAAGAATCAGGGCTTATAAGAGCGAAACAGTCTTACTAGAAATTGGATGTATAATAATACCTACACAGTTGTGGGTATGCGAGAACACCGAAGGAACAATCCTAGGGATAGATATACTGCGAGAAGTAGGAGCTTTAGTCGACCCTAAAGCGAATGAAGTGTACTGGCCCCCAGATTATAAGTCAAACAAACAGGCAGGCCCGGGGAACAAAGTAGAAATGGCCCAGCCTATACAGGATTTGATCAAAGGGGGGTAGCCAAAGGAAAATGTGTAAACCTATATAGATAGTCGGAATGCCTTTGGGGTGGTGTCTGATTACATGATAGCGGGAGTAGGCAGGGATATATGACACCAGGAGAAGACCCGTAAGAGACAAGAATATAATCAAGGAATGAGTAGGAACCTCTCTCCTACCCAAAGAGTGCATAATAATAAATTAAAGCACACAAGAGGATGGGCAGCTAAATGAGCAATTGAGAGAGGGAATCTGACCAATGAAGCCCAAATGTTCATGTTGAATCAAAGTGTGAAACCACAACTGTCTCTCAGTCATGGATGTTTTTTGGGTTGCGTGAAGTGACGCAATAATGTTTAGCTCCACCTTCAAAAGCCTGCGAAGGAGTTAACCCTTTCCACTGACAGCTGTTTGAGTTCACCAAGCAACAACTTCAGTATTACTGAATAGAATTTAAAGATATTGGACATTAATAAATGTAAATTTCTTAATGTTGAGTTAATATTTCCCCACAGTGATAGAAGGAAAATTAGGATTTGATAAATGGAAGTTATCTTATAAACTAATTGCAGCACCGTCTCAAACGGCGGGGAGACTGCTTGGGAAGCTGTCCTGTTACCCAAAGATAAATCTGGACAGATAGTTAGAGACATGAGGCCAAAGACCAACAGATCATACGGGATCGAGAACAGGATACACGGGACGACCAGAAGGAGGCCTTAGCAATAGACAGCAAAGTGATAGCAGAAATAATACCAGCCAAATCAGGGCTAGCACCCAGATGGTCAGGACCTTATGAAGTATTAATGAATAATGACACATGTGCTCATGTAGATGGGTCTGGAACGGGTAAAGGAAGGTGAAAACACTGGACTCAGTTAAAAATATATAAGAAAGACAATGAGTAAACCAGAGATGGTGCCCTTTTTGACAGAGTGAGGAGTATACTAGAAGATATAAAGAATGGGAAGGGGAGTTACTACATATATGATGATAATAGGCTGTGTATGATGATAATATTATATGCCATAGTTTGCATCTTCAGGTATGTCTGGGGACAGAGCCACAGAACAAGAAATGCAGCAGATGTACAGCATTTTGAACTGATAAAATGGATAAGAGCAGAATAATTCTAACTGGCTGGTGATGACCAGCCCCCTTTTTGTAATTACAGGAACATTGGACGTCCGGAATGAGATGGAGCGTCCTCGCCTTGATTCTAGGGATAAATATAAGTATTGCCATTATCGAGGGGGATTAGTAATAAGGAGAACACAGGATGAGGTGTATTTTAGTGTAGCACAGAGAGTTACTAAGCTTGCCATTAATAGGAGTACTTTTGAGATACAAAACAAACCTGGAACTCCCTGTGGGTAAAACAATTAGAGGATCCACAGGAGAAAAAAATCGATCTTACAAAGATGTAAGAAACGGGGAGAATTGGAAACGACCGGAGCAGGGTATGCGGCCGGGTTAGCAACAGTTAATAGCTTGGACATAGAAGGAGTAAACGAAGGAGTAGAAGAATTACAAGCAAAAATAGAGAAGTTACTAAAACAAGCTACTGGAAATAGCCAGCAATTGACACTGGCAGGGAAACCAAACAATAATGCAATTGTCGGGGGTGGAAGAGATAGTAGCCCCCCATGCAGAAACAATCAATACAATTATTGATAGACTTAATAATGCTTCTCACCAAACCGATAAGGAACTAATATGTGCCACATAGGGCTTATGGCTATTGTCGAATGCTCAGCATAACATGAGGCAAATAAATAATGAACAGATCCCTGATTGGATTACTAATAAGGATCTGGAACCTTGGATTGACACAAATAAAAGCCTATGTAAGGAATGTAAAATGGGACAAGTATACCGGGCAGGCGATTGCCTGACCCCATGGACTAAGATGATTGGCTTTGTACTGGCCATCCCACAATTCCCAGAAGGGGGACAACCCCGATACGATGTGATTAATATAGGAGAAGTACAAAGGGAAAGTGGGTTAAATATCATGATGTCCCTACCAAGGCGCTTTGGGAAAGGGATGAAGATAATAAACAGAAGAATGAAACCTAAAGGGGGGTGGTAGTGGACGGGTGCCACCACAAGGGAAGGACATGGGTGTGCACACACCCCCCCACCGAGGGAGACACATCAGAGTACGGATTTACGAAAATTACCAATTGCACCCTCGAGGTTCACCCAAGGGGACCTGGGTAGCATCAAGGAACAATGGGACCTGTTGTGTCACCACAATTGAACAGAAATATGAATATCAAGATATGGCTTATACCATTCCCCAACCAAACCGTTGTATTGGTCCAAAGATACCTATACAGATAGGAAAACCTGGTCATTTGATAATATGAGACTTACTAAAAAGGGTTGAAACTTATGTCATACCAGAGCCCAAGGCAATTCCTAAGTTAGAGGAAGCTTGGCAGAAGTTACGGCAGGAAACGAAGGAAGTTTTAAAGTATTATCACAAAATAGAAGACTTAAAGAAGACAACAGAAAGACATTAGTACAACATTAGAGGAAACTCACCCACTTCCTCATATTTTGATAATTGGGGACCAGGATGGTCGGGGACTGTGGGCGCCTCAGTGATACAAGGCATAATGATATTCCTCTTGATTGTTATTCTGATATATTGTGTATTTTTATTTCTCCAGTGCCTCTGTAACAGAATGAGTAAGGCCGATATTGGTGCGGTGAAATAAGTCGAGCCTGAGGAGGGGCAGGTCGCGATGTTAAGAATGGACAACTCCCCCGCCTCCCCAAGGCAAATGGTGTAAGACGCGATGGGAAGCCCTGAAATTATATGGGATTAATTGGGCATGGTAAATAAAGACCGGGCCGGCCAACCGTAAGATGGAGGTGGCAGAAGGATGGTGGCAGAAGGAGGGTGGTGAATGAGGATTGGTGTGTGATGACAGTCTCGAATTGGCACGTCACACACCCCACGTGGGAATGAGGGACAGGCTTGAGCAGAAAAGCCTCAACCATTAGTGCAGGGTCTAAGGGGCCCCGGGAATGGTTACACCGGACGGAGTGCATAAAGGAAAGCCCACCGTAAAGGAAAGACCACCATACCACAGAGGGGGAAGTCGGCCTCCAAATTGATAAGATATACATGTATAACCTAAACTGGTAGAAGGCCAGGGAGTGCACGCTCTGGCAGACACCAGGAAGTGGAAATACATGTTGACCTGTTTGGAGCAATTGTCCAACGGTCAAAAGGGGGGACTGAAGTAAGATATTAAAAATTGGATTTAATAAGGTAAAACAAACCAGGATTCATCTGTAACACCAATATACAAAATGGAGGGAATAGGTTAATTCGTGCTCCGAGTTGAACAATAGAAGTCTGTAAAAGTTGTATAAACCCAGATAAGGTTTAAACAGGACTACGGGTTAACTGCTGAGAGATTAAAACTGTCAAAACAACCCCTTAGAAAGAGGGAGAGATATATGGGTTCGGCCACGCGAGTCGACACCTTTGCACTTAAGGGTTTGTTAAGTGTGAAGCTCAACAGGGTTCTATTCTTTTAACTAACTAAAGTGTTTTTGCTCTGTAGAAATAATTCAAGAGAGAGAGACAGAAAGTCTGTGGATTGCCCGCTTTGGAAAGATCTACTATCTTAGAGAAATACTTAAAAAGACCAAGCCATCTGACAACAGCAAATGGACGATCGTAAAGTAATAAAGTTGAAGCCCCTGGGTCATGAGAAAGTAACAGGACCAACTGATAACGAAATGTGAGATTTGTAAGCGACTGGAAGAATGGAATGTCACGGTTTTATAATTACAATTTAACTATAATTCTGTATATGCTAATAAGCTTATCCCCGCCTTTAGGGCAGGGCCTTAATTTTTGTATAACTGTGTGAACCTCAAGAGATTCGGTGGAGTTGGAGCCTTGTGTTGGGATGCAAGAGCCATAGCTCCCCAGGCCTGAATAAACCGTTTTTACTTCAATTATTGGGTCTGTCTTTCTTATAACAAGCCAGTGTTGTCGACTTTGTATATCACTTAGTCCACACTTTGGGGGCTTACATCAGACACCAAAACTGTACGCAGTATTCCAGGTGCGGTCTCACCAATACCTTGTACAACTGAAGCAATACCTTCCTATTTTTATATTCTATCCCCCTAGCAATGAAAGCCAACATTCCATTGGCCTTCTTAATCACTTGCTGCACCTGCATACTAACCTTTTGAGTTTCGTGCACCAGGACCCCCAGATCCCTTTGTATTTCAGTACTTTCCAGTTTCTTGCCATTAAGATCATAACTTGCTCTACTATTTTTCCTGCCAAAGTGCATAACCTCACACTTTCCAGTATTGTATTCCATCTGCCAAATCTCTGCCCACTTACTTAGCCTGTCTATGTCCCCTTGCAGGTTTTTTATGTCCTCCTCACTCACTACTTTCCCTCCCATCTTAGTATCATCTGCAAACTTTGATATGTTACACTCGGTCCCCTCCTCCAAATCGTTAATATAGATTGTAAAGAGTTGGGGACCCAGCACTGACCCCTGCGGAACACCACTAGTTACTGATTGCCAGTCTGAGAATGAACCATTTATCCCAACTCTCTGCCTTCTGTTAGATAGCCAATCCTCTATCCATGCCAGATTATTACCCCCAATCCCGTGATTTTTTATCTTAAGCAATAATCTTTTGTGTGGCACCTTGTCAAATGCCTTTTGGAAGTCTAAATACACTATGTCCACTGGTTCCCCTTTATCCACCCTATACGTTACTTCCTCAAAGAACTCCAGCAAATTTGTCAAACATGACTTCCCCTTCATAAAACCATGCTGACTTTGTCCTATTAAATTATGATTATCCAAATGCCCTGTTACTGTCTCCTTAATAATGGACTCCAAAATTTTACCTACCACAGATGTTAGGCTAACCGGTCTATAGTTTCCAGCCTTCTGTCTACTGCCCTTTTTAAATAAGGGTGTTACATTTGCAGTTTTCCAGTCTGCCGGGACCTTTGCCGAGTCCAGGGAGTTTTGGAAAATTATTACCAATGCATCCACAATCCCTACCGCCACTTCCCTCAAGACCCTAGGATGTAAGCCATCAGGTCCAGGTGATTTATCCGCCTTGAGTCCCATTATTTTACCGAGTACCACTTCCTTAGTGATTTTGATCGTGTTTAGCTCCTCCCCCCCCCTTTAGCCCCCTGTTTGTCCAGTGTTGGGATATTCTGAGTGTCTTCTACTGTAAAGACTGATGTAAAATATTCATTCAGTGTTTTTGCCATCTCCATATTTCCCACCATTAATTTCCCAGTCTCATCCTCTAAGGGACGAACATTTACTTTAGCCACCCTTTTCCTTTTTATATAACTATAAAAACTCTTACTATCTGTTTTTATATTTTTTGCTAATTTACTTTCATAATCTATCTTCCCTTTCTTAATCAATCTTTTTGTTATTTTTTGCTGTCTTTTAAAGTTTTCCCAATCCTCTATCCTCCCACTAGATTTGGCTGCCTTATATGCCCTTGTTTTTAGTCGAATACTATCCTTAATTTCTTTACTTAGCCACGGATGGCTGTCTTTTCTTTTACACCCTTTTCTTCTCAGTGGAATATATTTTTTTTGGAAGTTGTAAAATAACTCCTTAATGTACACCACTGATCTTGTATCGTCTTACCCTTTAATCTATTTTCCCAATCCACTCTACTCAATTCCGCTCTCATACCTTCATAGTCTCCTTTATTCAAGCTTAGCACGCTTGTTTGATAGCCAACCTTCTCACCCTCTAATTGAATATGGAATTTGTTAAGTCTGTGGGTTGTATTATAAATAATCACAGACTCCACTGTTAACAAAATAAAACACGTCTTTACTATTCAGAGGCTCGGGCGATTCTGCCCTAGTTAACGTATCACAACCCTTATATACTGGTGTGGTCACTATCGGTATTACAGTATACATGAGCCAATAGATAGTGCCACCCTAAAGTAGTGCTCTTAAAGGCGAACGGTTACATTCTATAGTTCCCTTAAAGGTAAACGGTTACATACACAACACTCCTCCCTTCCTAGCTTATTACTTACAGAATCCCGTTAAACATACAATCTTCAACTTTATATAAACAGTTTGCAGATATACTCTCGATGGAGTCAACGTCATATAACAATTTACAGATATACTCTCAATGGAGTCAACGTCATATAACAGTTTACAAACATACTCTCAGTGGAATCAGTTTACAGGTTCAGTCTCTGTGGGAACAGTTCATAAATTCAGTCTCTGGTATTAATTCGTTCCAGACAGCATCCTCCATAGCCTTTTTTTTTTTTTTTTTAACAGCTTGTACTTTCGTCCTGTTGAACCAGCAGTGCGGACTTATACAACCCACTGGCTGTCTTGATAATGTCCCTGGATTTTTTTTACAAATTTAGCACCTTTCGTAGTGTTCGGACTGAGGTAGTAGAAGTAATAATATTTTAAACAGTTATTATTTTCTGCTTCTTCTTTTTCTTTTCTGCCTTTTTGAAACTCTCCGAGCTCTTTTCCCGGCTGCCATCTGTAGCGCCACCAACTCTCTATGTTCCTTAGACCTTAAGTGCTTCCTCAGGATTTCAGCACTTTGGGAGTTCCCATCACAATTTGGGCAGACCACATCCTCATAACATTCGGTGTCACTCAACAGGTCAAAACCCTTCTTCAAGCAATCATATTCATCCTGCTCTTCCTCGGATGTCTGCCCTTCCTTCCCTCCTGGCCTCATTTGTGCGTTCAATCCTTTCCCTTCCTTCAGGGATTTCGTTATCAGGCTATTTAATCCTTCTACTGAAGTAGCTGTTTCCCCATTCTCCTGTTCCCCTGGACGTAATTCAGCGTACTCCTCCATTTCATCCATCATTTTCTCCAATGCTTTCATCTTCTCTTCCTCTTGTACTTTGGCTTCCAGTGCTTGGAGAAGTTGTGCCTCGATGCTCTCTAGCTCATGTTCAGGGCCCATTCCCAGTTGAAACTGTTCTTCAAGTCGGTCAACCTCGGTAATTGCCGCCTCATATTTGTCTTGGGCTTCCTTCCATATTTTTATGAGTTCTGCCATGTCTTTCACCTCTACATCCTCATCTATGTATGGAACTTCTACCGATGAGTCTGTCTTGGCCCTGAGCTCCTCAAGAATTTCCTGCAGCCTTTGGACTTCTTGCTCATGTTCAACCTTTAGTTGCTCATATACTTCCAACGAAACTAGCTTTTCGGAGGTTGCTGAGTTAACCCCCTCCAGAATTGTAGTCTGGCCCTGTTCATACTGTTTTTTCAACTTCTCGCACTCTGCTTGTAAGGAGTCGTAGAGAAGAACTGGAATAAAATCCTGGCTTCCTGAAGATTCCTCTTCATTTGTTTCTTTCGCAATCTCCTGTTGGAGTTCAGCCAAGGCTGCTATGCTATCTGCCTCTCGAAGTCTCACTGCCATCAACTCTTCTTTATTCTTGCAGTCCATCTCAGCCATTTCCCGTTTACTTTCATTTAACTGAGTGAGTAGTCCCTTATTTTGGGCTGAGAGATATTGCACCTTCTCATGTAGACCCTTGCACTCCTTCTCTGCTTGACATAGCTGATTACCGCTGATTTGGTTCTGCATTTCAAGTTCCAACATCCTTTGCTTAGCTTCTTTCAGTTTCGCCCCTATAAGCTCCTCTTGCAACATGGCCACATTATTCTCATCAGGTAAAGAAGCGTTTCTCTTTTCCATGTCCAAGATTTGTTTCTGCATCTCCTTAAGAGCACCCTGTGATTCAACTTCTCTTAACTTTGCCTGCACTAGCTCCGTCTCTAATTGCAGAACAAAATCCTCAGTGCAGCGTGATTTGCCCTTCTGCTGTATCTCTAGATCATGCAAATATTCTAACCCCTGAACATCATCAGGGAGATGTGATCGGTAATTGGTCACGATGGCTCTATGGTCGCTCTCTGCTTGAGCCAGTAGGTTCTGTTGTCTTTCCAGACTCTCCCATTCGGTGTCATAGAACTTTTTCATTGTTTTCATCTCTTGTACGAGGCGGTAACTTAATTGTTCTAATTGTTGTTGTACTTTGAAATAGCGTTGAGTTCGAGCCCGGTGTTCCTCCGTAATGCATATGTCTGTAGCTTGAACAGACTCAGAATTCTCTGTCTTTATGCACGCCATCGATTTTCCAACCTTAGTCTGTGAGTTAATGTTAACCTTGTTTTTCATACATAAGCTGGACTTATCGTCTTCCGGCTCAGAGTCTGAGCTGCTTGTCTGCACCGAGTCCTCACTCGTCATTGCTTGTCGGTAGTGCCATTCCATGTCTATTTTCTTGATCCACTCCCGTCCTAGAAGTGGTGGTCCTCCCTCAGGTAGTACGTACAAATTCATTCTTGGGTGTACTTTACCCCTATCTCTCACCTTGACTCTTATTTTCCCCATGGGGTATACGCGATGCCCCGTGTATGTCTGTAATACGAACTTGGTATTTCTTAAGGGTATGTGAGAGAATAGTCGGTGGTAGTCCTTTTGGTTGATGACTGATACAGCTGATCCCGTGTCCAGCTCCATTCGTACTTGGACTCCAGCTATTTTTAGTGTGACCCAGATCGTCTGTAGATCAGTTACTTTACCCACATTGTGGATTCTCAGACTATCCAACTCCTGGCTGTTTGGGTCTGAGTCTGAATTTTGTTCGTCTGAACTCTTTTCAGCCACCTGATGCACCTTGTTGTACTTTTCTTGTGGTGGTGGCTTCCTTTGTTTGTTGGTCTTCTTTCTGGACCTGCATACCTTCGCGATGTGACCCAGTTTGCCACATTTCCTGCACTCTTGATTCTTAAACCAGCACTGATTCTGGTCGTGCGTTGTCTTTCCACAACGGTAGCATTTGGAAATGCTTGCAGTCATTTGGTCCACCCCGAGTGCCGCCGCCTTTAGCTGCATTTCCGCCGTTCCTTTCACTGCGGCTTCGTGCGATGAAGCTATGAGGACAGCCCTGTCCAGTGTGAGGTCGTTTTCCTCCAGGAGTCGCTTCTGCGTTCCTTCTTTGGCCAAGCCGCATACGAACTTGTCCCGCAGCGCCTCTGTCAAATTCCCTCCAAGCTGGCAGTATTTCGCTAGCTTACGCAGTTCGACTAAGTATTCCGCATTGCTTTCATCTTGCCTCTGGGTTCTGGCGTAAAATTTAAATCGTTCAGCCAGTATCAACGGTGTGGGGTTCAAGTGATCCTTCAGCACTGCTACGATCTCTTCGAAGGTCTGGTCCACTGGTTTAACTGGTGCTATTAGATGTTTCAAAAGCCCGTATGTTTTTGCTCCCATCGAATTTAACAAAGTTATTGCCTTGTCGTATATGGCTACGCAATATATTCCTATGCGTTCCCCATACGTGGCCCTGTCTTCTATTTCAGCATTAAAATCATTAATATTTCCTCGCTTAGGCATCTTCTTCTCTTTTCGAGTACAGTACAAGTATTACTTTACTTATTATTAATTTTCTTCTCTCTTCTTGAGAACACCACAAGTATTGCTGTACTTATACTTATTTTCCCTCTCTTCTTGAGAACACACCAGCCTTTCTGAAAAATCTTATTACTTTCCTGAAATTCTTAATAATTTCCAAGATGGCGGTTTCCCGCTTCTTCCTTCTTCTTCAGCGGTTTCCCCGCGAAAAATGGCGGCTTTCCCGCGCTTCTCGCTCTCCCCGCCCACTTCGATGGCGGTTTTCCCGCGCTTCTCGGCGCTCTCCGCCCACTTCAATGGCGGTTATCACCCGTTCCCCGACGCTGACTTTCAGCCCTATTGCGGCCCTTATCAGCGGATGCGATCGATGGCCCGGCTGCGCCTCGCACTTGAAAGCGGCCCCCGGCCTCTGGCTCACCCGCTCGCGCGGCTCTTGCTCGCTCCCTCCCGGGCTCTGGCTTACCCGCTCGCGCGTTTCACCGCGGCTCTTATCAGGGATTGCGATCGCCCTGTCTTTGCAGCCAACGCTGCGGCTTACCCACGAGGTTATGGAGGCTTCAGGGTCCTAATGCCTGTCGCTTCCAGCCTGTCGGTTCCAGACTGGTGAGGATTGAAACCTCTCTTCAACGTCCTGTCTTCGGACGAAGCCGCCGTGGAACAACTGCCGCAGGGTTCGAATCCTGACTCGTCGCCAATGTTAAGTCTGTGGGTTGTATTATAAATAATCACAGACTCCACTGTTAACAAAATAAAACACGTCTTTACTATTCAGAGGCTCGGGCGATTCTGCCCTCGTTAACGTATCACAACCCTTATATACTGGTGTGGTCACTATCGGTATTACAGTATACATGAGCCAATAGATAGTGCCACCCTAAAGTAGTGCTCTTAAAGGCGAACGGTTACATTCTATAGTTCCCTTAAAGGTAAACGGTTACATACACAACAGAATTCAACCATGTTATGGTCACTCATTCCAAGGGGATCCTTTACTAGGACATTTTTAATTAATCCCGTCTCGTTACACAGGACCAAATCTAAGGTAGCTTGCCCCCTGGTCGGTTCAGTTACATACTGCTCAAGAAACCCATCCCTAATACACTCAATGAACTCATCCTCAAGGCAGCCCTGCCCAATTTGATTTGTCCAATTAATATGATAGTTAAAATCCCCCATAATTATAGATGTTCCCTTATTACAAGCCTCAACTATTTCCTGATTGATACTCCGCCCAACAGAGTTGCCACTGTTCGGCGGCCTATAGACTACGCCCACTAGTGTTTTTTTCCCCTTATTATTCCTTACCTCCACCCAAACTGTTTCATTATCCTGATCTTTTGACCCAATATCATTTCTCTGTATTACAGTGATTCCTTCCTTTATTAACATAGCCACCCCACCTCCCCTTCCTTCCTGCCTGTCCTTCCTGATCGTTAAATAACCTGGTATGTTTAATTCCCAGGCATTGTCACCCTGCAGCCATGTTTCTGTAATGGCCACAAGATCATACCCATATGTAGTTATTTGTGCCATTAACTCGTCTATTTTGTTACGAATGCTACGTGCATTCAGATAGAGAACTTTCAAAGATGTTTTGTGACACTTAGTTCCTGCTTTTGCCCTTTTTATTACTTTACCTTTTACTCCATACCTTCTGCCCCTTCCTGACACGCTCTGGTTTTTAATTTCCCCACTGCTACCTAAGTCTATGACCTTCTCTGTTGTCATTTTTATTATTTGCTCTCTAGGAACCTCCCCCCGACTAGTTAGTTTAAAGCCCTCTCTACAGCCCTAGTTATATGATCCGCCAGGACTCTAGTCCCAGCACTGGCCAAGTAAAGCCCGTCCCGACGGAACAGCTCCCTCCTGCCCCAGTACTGGTGCCAGTGTCCCAGAAAGCAAAACCCACTTCTCCCACACCAGTCTTTGAGCCACGCATTTAACTCTCTAATTTTATTTGTCCTAGCCAAATTCGCTCGTGGCTCAGATTATTACCCTTGTGGTTCTGCTTTTTAATTTGGCCCCTAGCTGCTCAAACTCCCTCAGCAGAACCTCCTTCCTTGTCCTATCTAAGGGAATGTTGTGTCTGACAAACTTGACTGAATTTTTGAGGAGGTAACAAGGAGTGCAGATGAGGGTAGTGCATTTGATGTAGTGTATATGGACTTTAGCAAGGCTTTTAGTAAGATTCGACATGGCAGACTGGTCACAAAGTTAAAAGCCCATGGGATCCAGGGCAAATTGTCAAGTTAGATTCAAAATTGGCTCGGATGCAGGAAGCAGAGAGTAATGGTTGATGTTTCTGTGACTGGAAAGCTGTTTCCAGTGGGGTTCCACAGGGCTCAGTACTAGGTCCCTTGCTTTTTGTGGTATATATCAATGATCTAGACTTTAATATAGGGGGTATGATTAAGAAGTTTGCAGATGACACTAAAATCGGCTGTGTGGTTGATACTGAAGAAGGAAGCTGTAGATTGCAGGAAGATATCAATAAATTGGTCCGGTGGGCAGAATAGTGGCAAATGGAATTCAATTCGGAGAAGTGTGAGGTAATGCATTTGGCGGGGGGGGCGGGCTAACAAGGAAAGGTAATACACATTAAATGGTAGGACACTGAGTAGTGTAGAAGTACAAAGGGACCTTGGAGTGCATGTCCACAGATCCCTGAAGGTAGCAGGCCAGGTAGAAAAGGTGGTTAAGAAGGCATACGGAATGCTTGCCTTTATTAGCCGTGGCATAGAATACAAGAGCAGGGGGGTTATGCTTCAACTGTATAAATCACTAGTTACGCCTCAGCTAGAGTACTGCGTGCAGTTCTGGTCACCCCATTACAGGAAAGATGTGATTGCACTAGAGAGGGTCCAGAGGAGATTTACAAGGATGTTGCCGGGTGTAGAGAATCTTAGCTATGAGGAAAGACTGGATAGGCTGGATTTGTTTTCCTTGGAACAGAGGAGGCTGTGGGGAGGCCTTATTGAGGTGTATAAATTTATGAGGGGCCCAGATAAAGTGGATAGAAAGGACCTATTTCCCTTAGCAGAGGGGTCAAAAACCAGGGGGGACAAATTTAAAGTAATTGGTGGAAGGTTTAGAGGGAATTTGCGGGGAAATTTCTTCACCCAGAGGGTGGTGGGATTCTGGAACTCACTGCCTGAAAGGGTGGTAGAGGCAGAAACCCTAACCACATTTAAAAATTCTTGGATGTGCACTTGGGATACTGTAACTTGCAGGGCTACGGACCAAGAGCTGGGACTTGGGATTAGGATGGATAGCTCTTTGTTGTCCGGCGCGGACATGATGGGCCGAAATGGCCTCCTTCTGTGCTGTAACTTTCTATGATTCTATGATCACTGTATGATCTGTCTGTGTCAGTAATCTCACGGTCACTGTATGATATGTTCGTTCCAGTAATCTCATGGTCACTGTATGATCTGTCCGTAGCAGTAATCTCGTGGTCACTGCATGATCTGTCTGTACCAGTAATCTTACGATTACTATATGGTTTGTCTATTCCAGTAATCTCAGTCACTGTATGATCTGTCTGTACCATTAATCTCACGGTCACTGTATGATCTGGCTGTACTAGTAATCTCACGGACACTGTATGATCTGTCTGTCCCAGTAATCTCACGGTCACTGTATGATCTGTCTGTACCAGTAATCTCACATTCACTGTTTGCTCTGTCTGTCCCAGTAATCTCAGTCACTGTCTGATCTGTCTGTACCAGTAATCTCACAGTAACATTTTGATCTTTTTGTCCCAGTAATCTTACGGTCAGTGTATAATCTTTCTGTACCAGTAATCTCATGGTCACTGTATGATCTGTCTGTCCCAGTAATCTCACGGTCACTGTATGATCTGTCTGTACCAGTAATCTCACATTCACTGTTTGCTCTGTCTGTCCCAGTAATCTCAGTCACTGTCTGATCTGTCTGTACCAGTAATCTCACAGTAACATTTTGATCTTTTTGTCCCAGTAATCTTACGGTCAGTGTATAATCTTTCTGTACCAGTAATCTCATGGTCACTGTATGATCTGTCTGTCCCAGTAATCTCACGGTCACTGTATGATCTGTCTGTACCAGTAATCTCACATTCACTGTTTGCTCTGTCTGTCCCAGTAATCTCACGGTCACTGTATGATCTGTCTGTACCAGTAATCTCACATTCACTGTTTGCTCTGTCTGTCCCAGTAATCTCAGTCACTGTTTGATCTGTCTGTACCAGTAATCTCACAGTAACATTTTTATCTTTTTGTCCCAGTAATCTTAGTCAGTGTATAATCTTTCTGTACCAGTAATCTCATGGTCACTGTATGATATGTTTGTTCCAGTAATCTCACGTTCACTGTATGATCTGTTTGTACAGGTACACTATCCCTTATCCGAAAGCCTTGGGACCAGCTGAGTTTCGGTTTTCGGAATTTTTCGGATTTCAGAAGGTTTTATTATAAGACTGGGAAATTTGTATTTAATATAAATTGTAAAAGTTCAGGCTACCTCTTGCGACTGTTCTGTGTCTCATTCCCCTTCCTGCTTCTCTGGAAAGCCGGATATCGGCTGACTCCTACTAAGCTGGCCCGCAAATCAGGTCGGGGGTCGGGTGGGGGGGGGGGGGAGAGAAAAGAATATCGGACGGGCCGCGGTTCGGGTCGGGAGAAAAGAATATCAGACGGGCCGCTGTTCGGGTCGGGTCGGGAGCAAAGAATATCAGACGGGCCGCGGTTCAGGTCGGGTCGGGGGGAGAAAAGAATGTCGGACGGGCCGCTGCAGCTATCGGACGGGCCGCTGTATTGTTGGGTTCACTCTCCCGGTACCTCCTTCACACTGCCCGGCTCGGCCTGCAATCTCCTACCCAGGAGGGAACTCTGACTCTCTGCCCTGCTCAGCGTAAGTCATGCGCCACTCTGGTCATGTCGTGCGCACGACTTACGCTGAACAAAAGAACTTTCGGTTTTTAGAGGTTTTCGGTTTTCGGAAGTTCGGATAAAGGATAGTCTACCTGTACCAGTAATCTCAGTCTCTGTATGTAGTGGGTGGATCAATATGAATGAAAAGTATTCAACCGACCTCTCATTATTTCCAAGTTTTCAAGATCATTTAACGGGGTTTGGATACAGATTATTTTGTAAAAAGCCAATCTATATTTAGCGTATTAGGGGACAAACACCTAACAGGATCAAGAACACATCCCGCAGATGGAGGGAGGAAAAGAGCTACCACAGGGGAAAAGGTAAGGAAGGGAAGTGAATAAATAACTCAAGGGAAAATGTAGAGAAAAAAAGATGATGAAGCAGCTGTGGCCCACAACTCGATCACTCTGAACAACAGCCTGGACAGGAACTCAAGCAAAACTGGTACAATCGGGCAGGCCCCAGATTCAGAGACACCACCAAGAGGAAAAGACATCCTGGAGACAGCAAACCGACATCACCCTGAATACAGTCCATCAATCAAATTATATCCACGAATCTCAACAGACTCCAGCACATAATCAGGGAAAATAAACTGATCAACATAAAAGAGCAGGTGGAAGCACCATTTCTACAGGAGATCCTCCTCACCACCCTCAGAACACACCAAGTTTGTGAGTGAGTGGGTGGGACCAATGTTGGCCGCCTTCTACTGGCCCAAGAGCAGAGGATAGTCACACTAATCAACAGGAACCTTCCCATTACTCTGAGACACACATTCCTGGAGAAGGAGGCCGCTCCATCCTAAAGAATTTCGAACAACAGGAGAACCCAAAGTGAAGCTTCAGTTCTGTGTCCTGAATGAGGTGTCCGCACATTCCCCACATCAGCAATCCTCACACTCGCCCCACGTATGGACAGCACAGTAACCATGAGTGGAGACCTAAACTGTGCTCTTCACTCCCAACGGGACAAGCTCCCAGTGGACACAGGGCACTGGGACAAGCAGCCGGAGCAATCTGGGAAAAGTAGTGACCTGGTCCCACACCAACTAATAGCTCCCCTATCGGGTTTCACAAGGCCCTAATCACGGAGCTTACTCTCCCGCTACTGAAACCCTGCACTATGTGCTGGAGACAAGGACACAGACACACTTAACTTAGTCACAATCAGGTTAATATATATGAAGAGAAAGGTCACCACCATTGCTAATCGTAGAAAACTAAATCCCTCCTCAATGCTGACTAGAAAATATTGGCCAAGATCTTAACCTCCAGATATCTCCGGCCTGGTCCATGCAAATAAACAGACTTTATAGGTGCTGCACGTGGAGGCAAAACACCAGCGGTTATTCAATGTGATGCACCATTGTCATACCTCTACCCTGAAACTATCGCTAGATGTATAAGAGATAATTGTCAGGGGCGAGTGGAATGATTCAAGGCAATTGAGAGAATAAGCCTTGGTGACACTTTCAGCAATCCAGTGCTTGCTCCCCAGGTCCACAGTGAGCACCAGCTAACTCCATACCCCTCACCACTCCTCCCTCAACAGGCAGAGAAAGCCTCGCTCCCAGGCTTCCTGTCCTGTCCTTGGTCACGGACATGAGTTTGACACACAAGGTGGAGATGCATCAGGAGATGAGTATTGTAGAGGAGGAAAGGTTCAGCTGGGAAGGGCGGTGTTTCCTGTTGCTGAAGTGTGCAAAGTATCGATGGGTTCTGGAGGCTGTGGTTCATCTGAGGGTCCCTGTGTTGGTCATGTTCGGGGAGCTGACATTTTCAGCTGACCAGTTGAAGGCGATGCTTTTTCGAAGATGGTTTTGGTGCATGAATAACACTTTATCTCCATCCAGGCCCGCTTTTAACCGCGTTCCTTTGCAACTACTTAGTACTAAAAAAAAATTCTCTATTCTATTTTTATGTATAACGAATCAAATTATGTGAGATATAAATCAGGACAAAGGAACCTATATGAGTTTTACCGGGGTTAATGGCATCCAGCATTTCACTCCACACTGCGTATGGTAAAGGGCCGTTGAATTTTTCGATAGACAGGGCGGCATCTGCTGTCAGCATATTAGCGTCATCACTAATCCTGCAAATATCAAACAATTGGTTATAAATTGATGATAAACACTTTTCTGAGCTATTTTACCAAACGGTGCAGAGTTTCAGTAAAGAGCATGTCCTACCTCCTCTTCTGACGAGTTTCTTCCTGAAATAAATAAAACACAATCTGAGTTGACAGAGACTGAGGCCTAGAAATTGAGTTTTGGCGCAGCCAGGGCTTTAGCGCCGGAAATTAGTGCCGGCGCTAAGTCCCCCTGCGCGCGCCAAAAATTCAGTAGCGCCGCGCCCAAACGGCTGCCGGCGCTACTGGAGGGTTTCAGCGCCTCCCAATGGGCGCTAACTGCCCCATTGCGGCGCTGTTCTGGCGCTGCGGCACCCGATGCGGTGCGGCAGGCTGGGGACGTGCAGGCCTCCTCCTCCCGTTAAGGAGGAGCTGCCTGCACCCGGCCGCGGCCCGCGCAAATCAGCTTAAAAATGAGCCCGGCACCTCGGACAAGTGCCGGGCTTGCATCTGTTCCGGGGGGGGGGGGGGGGGGGTGGAGAAGTCCGGGGAGGGAGCTGCGGGCAGGCGGCCGGCGGGAAAGTGGCCGGCCGCCGCGGGGCCTTTAATGCGCCGGCGCAAACTGGAGTAAGGCACCTCTGACAGAACGTTGCTTGCGGCTGCCACGGGCGAGGCGGCCGCAACTCAATTTCGGAGTTCGGGCGGGTTACCACGGCAACCGGGACGCTGCGCACACCGATGACGTCATCGGTGCCGGCGCAGCGCTACCGGTGCAACGCCGATTTAGGGCCCCAGGGAATTTTTAAACTGGCCATAACTCTGGCGCTAGTCCCTCTAGCGCCTCCAAAGCGGCGCTAAGGCAACTGAATTTCTAGGCCTGAGCGTCTATATCCCGACTGCAGAAATTACACCCAGATTGTTACAAGCTGCTGATAATTCCCAATTCTCACTGCTGCCCACACACAGATAGAAAGAGGATATTACAAAAAGGGATGGGCAATAAATGCTGGCCTTGCCCGCGACGCGCACATCCCATGAATGAATAAAAAAGGGACATAGAAGCACAGGAGAAAGTATAAAAATGATTTACAAGAATTATACCAGAACGGCGAGGGTACAACTAACAGGAAAGATTAGAGTCATAGAGTTACACAGCACAGAAAGAGGCCCTTTGACCCATCGTGTCCACACCGGCCATCAAGCCCTGTCTATTCTAATCCCATTTTCCAGCACTTGGTCCGTAGCCTTGTATGCTATGGCGTTTCAAGTGCTCATCTAAATGCTTCTTGAATGATGTGAGGGTTCCTGCCTCTACCAACCGTTCAGGCAGTGAGTTGCAGATTCCAACCACCCACTGGGTGAAAAAGTTTTTCTTCAAATCCCCACTAAACCTCCTGCCCATTACCTTGAAACTATGCCCCCTGGTTATTGACCCATCTACTATGGGGAAAAGTTCCTTTCTATCTACCCTATCTATGCCCCTCATAATTTTGTACACCCCCTTCAGCCTTCTCTGCTCTAAGGAAAGCAACCCCAGCCTGTCAAGTCTCTCTTCATAGCTGAAACGCTCCAGCCCAGGTAACATCCTGATGAATCTCCTCTGCACCCTCTCTAATGCAATAACATCCTTCCTATAGTGTGTTCCAGCTGTGGCCTAACTAGCATTTTGTACAGCTCCATTATAACTTCCCTGCTCTTATATTCTATGCCACGGCTAATGAAGGCAAGTAACCCATATGCCTACTTAACCACCTTATCTACCTGCTGCCTTCAGGGATCTATGTACATGCATGAAATAAAGAGTAGCTTGCCTTTCAAAAGCTAGGCTTTATTAACCTTAAAAAAACAGCAGTACATGTTAAGCACCCAGTCTCAACCAAGCTGTAGAGAACTGAATTTAAAATGGCCACCACAGGTCACATGGAATCAACTAACCAATAAGTTTACAGCATATATCTCAAGGCAGGAAAACAGGCAACCAATTACAATGCTTCTTATAAAACAAGAATAATCACCACATTCACCCCTCCTTTTAAAATATACTTCAACCTAGGTAGCCTTTACAGTTTACAATTAGTTATTTATGGCTAGAGCAATACATGTATAATGCCTTCAACAATTTTAAAATTTTACTATTAAATTATTAATTATTTTAAAAGTCCATTTTTAATCGGTTGACCGGATATCTTGTTCGTGTCGACCTTCTTAGCCTTGGTGGAGTTCCTTGCCCTCCCACACCAGGAGACACAGAAATATCTTCTGCAGGGAGGCTATCAATATCCCGATTATCAACGATTTCCGGATTGGAAGTCCCATTAGAAGGTAGACTGGGAGGGTCATGAACATCCATCGGGGGCAGACTGAGAGAATTGTAAGTGTCTGCAATAGGATTGGAAATATTCGTAGTATCTGTGACGACATCAACATTATCTGAATTATGGCTATTGTTAATGTCCTCAGGAGAGGGCTGGCCACCACAAGGAGCTAAGTCTTTAACTGAAACCGTACTTTCTTTCCCATCTTGGAATCGAATATGAGCATATTGGGAATTTGCCTCCAATAGCTCCACCTCCTCCACTAAAGGATCATACTTTGACAGACTAAAATGGCGTCGGAGCAGCACAGGTCCCTGCATAGTAAGCCATGAAGGTACCGAATATCCCGTAGAGGATCTCCGCGGATAGTTGAAGAGCCTTTCATGGGGGTTCACATTAGTAGCCGTTGAAAGCAATGATCTAATGGAATGCAGGGCATCAGGCAGTACCATTTCCCACTGTGTATTCTTAAGGTTCTGGGATGTCAAAGCCAACATAACTGCCTTCCAGATCACCCCATTGTATCGTTCACACTGTCCATTACCCTGGGGATTATACGGGGTAGTTCTGCTAGTAGAAATTCCCCGACTCTGGAGGTATTCCTTCAACTGGGAAGACATAAAAGAACTTCCCTGATCCGAATGGATATACGCAGGCATCCCAAAGATGACAAAAAGTTGAGTCAGACATTTAATAACTGTAGCAGCTGATACATCTGCACAAGGAAAAGCAAAAGGGAACCTTGAAAACTCATCCACAACAGTAAATATATATCGATTCTGAGTCGTTGAAGGAAGAGGCCCCTTAAAATCAATGCTCAGGCGTTCAAAGGGAGGAGTAGCCTTTATAAGATGAGCTTGTTGAGGCTTAAAGAAATTCGGTTTACACCGGGCGCGGACAGAGCATGACGAAGTCATCCGCTTGACGTCTTCAACTGAAAAGGGCAAATTCTTACTGCGTACGAAGTGTATCATTCTCGTAACACCAGGATGGCACAAAGCATTATGAAGATTAATAAGCGTATCTCCGTGAAGCACAGAACAATAAGCCCTCGACAGCGCATCAGCGGCAACATTATCCTTCCCCGGACGATAGACTATATCAAAATGATAGCATGCCAACTCGATCCTCCACCTCATTATTTTATCATTCTTAATCTTTCCGAAATGTTTGACATCAAACATGAAGGACACAGATTTTTGGTCAGTTACTAACGTAAAATGTTGCCCAGATAAATAATGTCTCCATTTACGCAGTGCTTCTACTATTGCGTACGCCTCTTTCTCTATTGATGAATGTCTCTGCTCACTATTGCTCAGAGTACGTGAGAAAAAGGCCACAGGTCTTCCATTTTGGTTCAGGGTAGCCCCAATTGCAAAATCGGAAGCGTCCGTCTCAATCACGACGGGAACCTGCTCATCAATAGAATGCACAACTGCTCCAAGGATATCCTTTTTAAGATTATCAAAACACATCCTGGCCTCCCATGATAGAGGATATGTCGTAACCTGAATAAGGGGCCGGATCTTCTGCGAGAAGTTTGCAATCCAATTAGAATAATAAGAAAACAGTCCAACAACTCGTTGCAAGGCCTTAGAATTAGTAGGGCAAGGTAACTCAATCAGTGGTCGCAGCCGTTCTGGATCTGGTTTAATCTTGTTTCCCGAGATAATATACCCCAGTAAATTTACCTCGGTGGTCGAAAAGATACACTTCTCTTTATTGAAAGTTAAGCCAACTTTTTCCGCAACTTGAAGGAATCTTTCTAGATTAAAATCGTGCTCCACCCTTGATTTGCCACACACCGTGATGTCATCTAAATATGAGAAGGTGTCAGAGAGAGAGTTATCACTTATAAAAGCATCCATTGCCCGTTGAAAACAGGCGACACCGTTAGTAACACCGAATGGTACTCGGCAAAACTGGTACAGCTTTCCGCCAGCTTCAAAGGCCGTATATGGTTTGTCCCTCTTAGCGATAGGAATCTGATGATAAGCACTCTTTAGGTCAATAGTGCTAAAAACCTTATATTGAGATACTTTATTGATAAGCTCATCAATCTTAGGCAGGGGGTACGCATCTAATTGAGTATAACTGTTAATAGTTTGAGAGTAGTCTATCACCATTCGCTTATGTCTCTCATTAGTGGTGACAACTACCTGTGCCCGCCAGGGCGAAAAACTAGGTTCAATGATTCCTTCCAATAAAAGACGTTGAACTTCAGAATTAATAAATTCTTTATCTTGACTGCTATACCTTCTTGACTTGGTAGCAATTGGCTTACAGTTCGGCATCAAATTGGAAAAAAGTGATAATGGAGAAATGAATAAAGAAGTTAATCCACAAATAGACAAAGGTGGCTTAGTTCCTCCGAAAGAAAGACTGACGGACTCATGTAATTGAAGCACATCATGACCAATCAAAATGTCCGCACAGAGATTAGGCAGAACGGATAGGCGTATATCAGTATACGTATTACCTAGGAGAATTAATTTCACAAGGCAACAACCAGCTACTTGTGAGGTGAGAGTCGTCTGAGCCATACACACCTGATAGGAAGCAGGCAAAATTTTCAAACGCTTCTCCCTCACAAACTGAAGACTTATAAAGCTCTCAGTACTGCCCGTATCTATAAGGGCCTTCACTTCTAACCCATTAACTTGGGCCATAACTATAGCTTTGTTTAGGCCATGGGAAAAAGCGGCAGAAACTGATGCAATAAACGCCCTATCTAAAGGCTGAATGGTCGCAGAGGAGGCAACTGATTTGCAAACACGCGCATAATGACCTCCCTTGCCGCATTTACTACACACAGCCTCCCGGGCAGGGCACTTCAGACGGGGGTGCCGGGCGTTCCCGCAAAAATAACACTTCTGAATCCTAGAGGCAACAGCTGCCGAAGTAGAAACTGTTTCGGAATCTGGTAAACCACTCCTATTAAATCCACGTGACTCCCTTTCATCCAGAACCGCCGAAACCACGGTCGCAGGCCGATCAAAAAGAGCATAAGAATCCGAACTTCTCTGAGCCAAATCCAATGTAGAGGCTTGCTCAAAAGCACTCTTAAGATCCAAGGTCTTATTTTCTAATATCCACTGACGAATTGATCTAGACAGTAATCCATTAATAAATGCATCCCGTACCGACTCTTTCTTATGTTCTTCTACAGACACGGCCTTATAATTACAGTTAGCACCAAGGCGCCGGAGTGCTTGTAAATAAGCATCCAAGGATTCTCCTGCCTGCTGCCTACGGGCAGATAAAAGGTGACGTGCAAATACCTCATGTTTGGGTTTAACAAAAAAAAAATCCAACGTAGCAATAGCCAATTCATAAGTTTCACAGTCCAAAATATACTTATACACATCCGGAGCAATGTAGTTGATTAGTATATCCAACTTATTCAGAGATTGCTGATCCAACACACCCAAAAAGTTTTTAAATGTACGATACCAATGTTTCCATTGATCATCCACTCCTGCAGAATTAGGGTCAGCATTAAATCGTTCCGGTCGAAGATATCGTTCCATTATAGCAAAAGGTTAATAAATTGAAATAAAGAGTAGCTTGCCTTTCAAAAGCTAGGCTTTATTAACCTTAAAAAACCAGCAGTACATGTTAAGCACCCAGTCTCAACCAAGCTGTAGAGAACTGAATTTAAAATGGCCACCACAGGTCACATGGAATCAACTAATCAGTAAGTTTACAGCATATATCTCAAGGCAGGAAAACAGGCAACCAATTACAATGCTTCTTATAAAACAAGAATAATCACCACAATGCACACCAAGGCCCCTCTGATCCTCTGTCCTTCCTAGGGTCCTACCATTCATTGTGTATTCCCTTGCCTTGTTAGTCCTCCAAAAATGCATCACCTCACACTTTTCAGGGTTAAATTCCATTTGCCACTTTTCTGCCCATCCGACCAACCCGTCTATATCATCCTGTAGCCTGAGGCTTCCCTCCTCATTATTTACCATGCCACCAATTTTCATGTCATCTGCGAACTTACTGATCATACCTCCTACATTCATATCTAAATCATTAATGTACACTACAAACAGCAAAGGACCCAGCACCGATCCCTGCGGTACACCACTGGACACAGGCTTCCAGTCACAAAAACAACCTGCGACCATCACCCTCTGCCTCCTGCCACTAAGCCAATTTTGGATCCAATGTGCCAAATTGCCCTGGATCCCATGGGCTCTTACCTTCTTGACCAGTCTCCCATGCGGGACTTTGTCAAAAGCCTTACTGAAGTCCATGTAGACTACATCAACTGCACTACCCTCATCCACATGCCTAGTCACCCCCTCGAAAAATTCAATCAAATCAATTATTCTCCAGATGATCGAGAGGTGACCTGCGAGAGGTCTTTAACATTATGAAAGGATTCGACAGGGTCGATGTAGAGAAGATGTTTCCAGTTGTGGGGGAGTCTAAAGCAAGGGGTTATAAATATAAGAGTAACTAATGAATCCAAAGAGGAATTCGGGAGAAATCTCCTTCCTCGGAGAGTGTTTAGAATGTGGAACTCGCTATCGCATCGGGTAGTTGAGGCGAATAGCACAGATGTATTTAAAAGGGAGCGAGATAAGTACATGAGGGAGAAAGGAACAGAAGGATATATTGATAGGGTGAGATGAAGTAAGGTGGGAGGAGGCTCGTGTGGAGCATAAACACCCACATTGACCTGATGGGCCGAATGGCCGGTCTCTGTGCTGTAAAATTCTGTGTAATTCTATGAGCGGCATATTTGAAAACAGGCCAACAGAAATTAGACGAAAAATAGAAAGAGGATATATATCAGATACTGGAAATCAACATCAGTGTCACTCCCAGACACAGTGCCTCTCACACCCACCCTACCAGACACACCCACACACTCACAACATGGGACTGGAACTGGATTGGAATGTGAGTTTCAGGAGAATATTAAACTTGGGCACCACAGAAATAATTACAAGTTGAGTTTCAAGATCAGGGCAACTCATTCCCGGGGAAGGTGCAGATATTCCCGGGATCCTGTAGATTTTGTGGGAGGCCGATTATTTCGGTGACAATAGCAGATCCTCCCGGGAATGGAGAAAACAATCGACCGGTTTAAATCAGTGCCGAATTATTGGGAAAATGCTGCATTTATTTCAAAATTCTCGCCCGTCATTTTGTGACTGTGAACTTTCACTGAACTGAACTGAAATATAATCCTCACCTTCAGAAATGTCAGCTCGTCTTTTTGCTCCATCTGTTTCTGCAACTTTGAGAGTTTCTCCTGAATAGAATTTAAATTCTCTTGAATCTGACGAAGATTTTCCTCCATTGATTCTAGAATCCTCTCCTCTTGTTCCCTGAGATCTCGGATTAATCGCTGCTCTTTCTCACTGAGAATCTGGTGTATTTTAGCGAACTCGGATGTGATGCGGGTCTGCAGACTGCTCGACTGTTCCTACCAAATGAAATGTGAAAAATATTTTTTCCGCAATAAAAGCAAAAAAAGCATCAAATTTCGAAAATCAGCAAAGGGAGATTTACCCTAATTTCGGAAATCTTCTGTTTCTGCCGTCGCTCTCTTTCTAGAACCGCCGATTTCTTCTCTGTGAGAGAATCTAAGGAAGATTTCAGCTGATCCTGGGATTGGGAGAGAAAATCACAGAATAAAAGTGTTAGACATGAAAATGTGATAAAATAATCAGGTGATCAAACCTGTTCCTTTTACCTTGTAGATTCCAACAGCTTCTTTAATGGGCATGAAGTTGTGAGATTTGTGTTCCCGCGCATCTCTACAAGTGTAACAGATCAATTTCTTGTCAGTTTCACAAAACAGCTTCAGTTCTTCCTGATGTTCCTCACAGTGAAATTTACTTTCCTTCTCTTTCGGATTCAGCTTTAATTTTCGAGCTTTCTCGGCCAGATTCGCTAAGGCCCGATTAACCTTGAGGTTTATTTCCGAAAACTCCGCTCTACATTCCGGGCAGGAGTTTGTCTCCTTCTTTTCCCAACACTGTGTGATACAGGAGCGGCAGAAGTTGTGTCCACACTCCAGTATTACTGGATCGGTGAAGAAATCCAGACAAATGGGACAAATTGTCTCCTCGGTCCAACTCTCGGCCTGCTGTCTGGAAGCCATGTTCACCCTCAGCACTTCCTCATTCAAACCGTTTTCAGTTTCAGCGTTTACTGCGCTGCCGAACAGCCTCAGTTCAGCGATTTCCCGATGAAGTTCACGGCAATACTCAGGGAATTATTATTACTATATAAACTAGTCTATGTCCAATCGACTTTTACACAGGGAGATAAAACCTCGAGCAGAATAAAGGACAAACAGTGTTGGAGAACCTTGGCCGGGAGGGTGTAGGTCCGTGGGGCGTGGGCAGTGGGGGAAGGGAGAGAGAGGGAGGGAGGAGCCGGAGATGGGCGGGGATCGAGATTCCAGGGCACTTTGATCCAGACCAAACTCGCTCTGGTGACACACGGTGTGAGATACGGATCCATAAACTGAATTGTGTTAATGATTGCAGCCGCTCACCCTGAAACACAAAGTGCCATAAATGTCAAAGAGCTGCCTGGATCAGTTTCAGTCCTTGCTGATTCAATCTGCTGGTGTCATGGTTCTGTGGGTGGATCCAGACCCGGTTCCCAGTCACAGATCACGCGAGTCCCTGCAAGTGCTGTTCACACCTGGATGAAATAGAATCGCATTTACAAAGAGAAAAGACAGTCTGTGATGTTTCGGGGTGCGCCCATCATCAGACTGAGAGACTAACGGGAATTTTAACTGAGTCTGGGAATCGGGAGAGGGAAAAGGAGGAGGCAGAAGGAGAACCCAAAATATATTACTATTGAAATCACTGGCAGGAAACTCAGACGGGTTCTGTTATCAGCGTACGGTCCACTGCACCACATGTTCCTTCCTGTGCTGTGTCCAAGCGACCCTCTCCCGATCACTGCCCCCTCCCTCCGAATCAATTCCCCGACCCTAGGAGCTACCTGGGAATGCACAGCTGGTTTCCGCAGCTGGGCACTTACATTTCATTCTCTCTAGCCAGAGAGAAGCAGGTGGAGTGAGCATGCAGCTTCCCCAGGATAACAAGCTCCATGTGCAGGGTGCCAGTGACTGACACACACGTCCCTCTGCGGGCAGCGCATCTCAATTCGGAGATTTACCGCAACCATTTCCTCAATATCGAGCTGGTGTGCGACCATACTCAGCGCATCATGCAAGGCAATGCTCAGTATCCTGGCAGCATTCTGCGCCAGTCTGCTGTACCATCAGCCTTTGAGCCACCAGAACAAACCAGAGGGGGGCTTCTCGGCAACAAGGACCACTTTGGAGGAGCCCTGCAGTACTCACAAGAGCGGGTCTCAAGATTCGCCATGTTCTTCTGCATAACCTCACCATCATGAGGGCACAGCCCTTCCCAGCAGGAATACGGCGACCAGCTGAGGAGGATGAGGATGAGGAAGAGGTGTAGGAGGAAGCGGAAGAGGAGAAGGAGGAATCGGAAGAGAAGGATGTGGTAGCAGTATAGGATAAGAGGAGGAGCAGAAGAGAGAAAGCAACCCAGAGAGCCCCTTTCTACCCCGGCTATCTGTGATCAAAAGATCTGACTGTGGTACCAGTAAACGCAACCCCAACTGCCCATTCAACAATAGTCCCACACCTTACCTTCACTCTGTTACTGACCATCACATTGTCCTCTTGGCCACAATGCTACAGTAAGAGCCACAACAAAACAAACATTCCAAACCAATTTTATGAATCATACCATTGCACTATTACCATCAAAAGTCAACTAATCACCTTTGTGCATTCCCTTAGTGCCTGTCTTCAGTGTGCCTTTGCCTCTCCTAGTGCTCCTACGCAGTGCTACCCCAATGGCTGCAGCATGGCTGGGGAAAGGCTGCTGCCTTTCAGTGGTGGAGACTGCACATGGACTTGCAGGAATAACTCGAGCAACCCTGGGGCTGGTAGGCCCAGCTTTGTACTGCACCACCTCGGCTTGGGTGGCAGCAATCTGTGCTGGCAAGCTGACAGGCAACAGCAAGAGCACTCGCGGAGTGGCAACGGGTGAACGAGTGCTGTCATCCTGAGAGAGGACAACATGATTGTCCTTCACGGAGCCACTGCCACTTCCCCGGGGCAGCGCCTCAGCAATCCGAGTAATCTTCAGGAGGGCAGATTGCTGGACTGTTGCCTCACAGCGCCAGGGACCCGGGTTCGAATCCGGCCTCGGGTGACTGTCTGTGTGGAGTTTGCACATTCTCCCCGTGTTTGCGTGGGTTTCCTCCGGGTGCTCCGGTTTCCTCCCACAGTCCAAAGATGTGCGGGTTAGGTTGATTGGCTATGATAAATTGACCCTTAGTGTTAGGAGATTAAATACGTGGGGTTACGTGTTGATGTAGGGGTTACGGGGATCGGGTGGGATATGTGTCGGTGCAGGCTCGATGGGCCGAAATGGCCTCTATCTGCACTGTGGGGTTTCTGTGATTCTGTGATGTCAGTAGTGTGTGCTTGCATGGCAGAAACCTGAGCCTGCATGACATCAGTCTGAGGTTCTATTGCAGCACTCAGATGCTGGGTGGCTTCTGCTTGTGCTGCAGTGGAAGTTGAGACATTGGCCATCGGATGCTGCATGATGGTTGGGTCCACAAGTTCGTTAATGGATCTGCCCAACCCTTCCACGCTGTAAAGGATGGGCTCCATGCACTGCGCAAAACCCTGTGCAAGGTTGGTGCTGGACTCCTCCATGCTCCTTGGCAGTGCATTCAGGCTTTCTGGCAGGCCTGCCAATGCACCATGCATTTCATTGTGCATACACATCAGCGTTATTCTGTAGGCCGCCATCGAAGTCCTCATCTGAGTTCTGAGCAGAACTCGTGTGCAACCTCACCCTTGGGCGAGCTGGCACCTGTGCGACCCTTTCCCCCTGCCCTGGCTGAAGGCTGCTCCTGCCCGCTGTCTCACCATGTTCAGGTCCCGTGTCTAACCTATCCTCTAAAGTGCCTGGGAGTGTGAACTCGAGTGAGGTTGCTGTGTGGTCTGCATCACTGCGTTCTCCCTATTGCATTTCATGCTCCTCCACCAGTGCCCAGCCATGTTACAGTTCTTGGCTATCTGAAAGGAGAAAGGCACAAGGGTAGGGTGGTGGTGAGGGGAGCAGGGGGAAGCAAGAGGTGCAGGCTTACACCATTGGCAGTTTGTAGATCAGAAGAGTTTGTGAGATGAGGGGGAAGTGGGATGTGAGAAGGAGGATTAGGTATGAGGATACCGTCATCTTCAATTAATTCAGCCCTGCTACTGGCCACAGGCTCAGCAATGTCCCTGCCAATAATGGCCAGCACCGTCTCCTCAGTCAGGATAAAGTTATGCCTGTGCCCCTTTGGGTAGCCCCTGCTGCCTCCTGTTATGCACCACCTTCTCCTGAAAGAAGGAGGGACGTTTGTCAGTGAGTGTCGTGCAATCTGCTTGGGTGAATAGCTGGCATTGTGTGCAAGCTGTGAGATTTGGGTGTGTGGTTTGCAGCAGTGGTAAGTGTGTAATAGTGTGAGCTTGAGGTGAAGGTATGAATGTTAGGTATATGAGTCATGATTGATAGAGATTGCTGATAGGTGAGTGAGGGGATGATAAATTGAGCAGTATGTGAGTTCTGTTGTACACATGTGGCATTTGAAGATGAATTCACTGACCTTGACCACTTGTGTGAGGTCATTAAACTTCTTGCAGCACTGCATCCAGGTCCTCGGGGTTACACTGCTCGCATCGACCGTGATGGCTATCAGTTCCCAATGTATTCTCACAGTTTGCCTGCCGGTCCTCCTGACCCCCTGTGGATAGAGTAAGTCTCCTCGCCTGTCCATCTCACACACCAAGGCCTCCAGTGCTGCATCTGTAAATCTGGCCGCTCTATCTATACCACATTACGCCATCACTCAGTTTTCTTTCTCCGCAGCCTATTTTCCTGCCACTGCCACCACCTGCTGAAGCCAGAACGCACCTCCCCTTTAAGAGATGCAGGCTGCCTTTAAGAAGTGCAGGCTAGCTTAAATTGGTGCTAGCCTCGCACGAACTTGGCCCTCTGCTGAGGCACTAAACCACTGAACAGCACGTTTAGCGCTTCCATACCACTGCAATCATTTTAATTAGCAGGCAGCACAAAGTTTGCTGCCAGGATCAGACTCAACGGGTATGGGCTAATCGCGCATCATGATTCCCGCATCCATTCCCGGCCTTCTCCAATTCCCAGCTCTTGCCCTTTCTTAATCTGGTCTTTCCCAGGAATCTGAGGCATTTCCTGGACTGCTCACCCGCGCATGTTCACCGATCCTCCAATCACAGCCTCTCTTTCTTCTGCACATGCTCACTGATCAACAGTGACGACAGGTTAAAGTACTTAATTGGCTGTCAAGCGTTTTGAGACGTCCTGAGGCCGTGAATGTTATATAAATACAAAGCTTTCTTCTTTCTATTGATCTCAAAGAAAAATCTACCCAGTGTTGGAGACGGTGACAGAAATGGAAACCTTTGCATGATAGCATTGCACAGAAAATCTATCAAGCTGAAAAATGTCTTTCAAATCTGCGCTAATTACTCCTCTGCCCTCCTCCATTTTACCTCTCCCGATTCCCAGTCTTAGTAAAGTTTGACCCTCAGGCTGGTGATGGGTGCACCCCGCAATGTTACCGACTTTTTTCTCTTTGTAAATGTGATACTATTTCATCCAGATGTGACTGGCAACTGGGGCTGGATCTACCCAGAGAAACAGGACACCAGCCATTTGAATCAGGAAGCACAGAAACTGGTCATGGCTTCCAGACAGCTCCTTGACATTTATAGCACGTTTGTGTTTTAGGGTGAGCGGCTATAATCATTAACAGAATTCAGTTTAGAATCATCGAATGATACAGCACAGAAGGAGGCCATTTGGCCCATCATGGCACTGCTAGCTCTTTGAAAAAGCTCTCCAATTAGTCCCACTCTCCTACTCTTTGTGCACAGTTTCATTCTCCTTATCTGAGAAAGGACATACCTGCATTAGAGGCGGTGCAACAAAGGCTCACTAGATTGATTCCTGGGATGAGAGGGTTGTCCTATGAGGAGAGATTGTGTAGAATGGGCCGATACTCCCTGGAGTTTAGAAGAATGAGAGGTGATCTCATTGAAACATATAAGATTCTGAGGGGGGTTGACAGGGTAGATGCTGAGAGGTTGTTTCCCCTGGCTGGAGTGTCTAGAACTAGGGGGCATAGTTAGGGGGGTCAGGATAACGGGTAGGATAAGGGGTCGGCCATTTAAGACTGAGATGAGGAGGAATTTCTTCACTCAGAGGGAGGTGAATCTCTGGAATTCTCTGCCCCAGAGGGCTGTGGATGCTGAATCATTGAGTATATTCAAGGCTGAGAGAGATAGATTTTTGGACTCTAGGGAAATTAAGGGCTATGGAGATTGGGCGGGAAAGTGGAGTTGAGGTAGAAGATCAGCCATGATCTTATTGAATGGCGGAGCAGGCTCGAGGGGCCGTATGACCCACTCCTGCTCCTAATTCTGATGTTCTGTCCCCATAGTCCTGCTGAATGTTCCTGTTTAAGAATATATCCAATTCCCTTTTGAAAGCTTTTATTGAATCTGCTTCCATCGCCTGTTCAGGCGGTGCATTCCAGATCATCACAGCTCACTCCGTAAAAAAACCTCCCCCGGTTTCTTTTGCCAATCACCTTAACTCTGTGTTCTCTGGTTACCGACCCCTGCAAATGGAAACAGGTTCTCCTTATTTACTCCAGTTTTTGCTAATAGTGCGCTAAAATATTAAATAGTCATGGTCTGATCTACCACGTGGAGAAGATGATTCCACTTGAGGGCAAGACCACAACGAGGTGCCATCAATAGAAGATAGTCACCAATAAATCCAACAGGGAATTCAGGAGAAACTTCTTTACCATAGAATCATCTAAGGGGAAGCTAGATAAGTACATGAGGGAGAAAGGAATAGGAGGATCTGTTGACTGGGTGAGATGAAGTAGGGTGGGAGGAGGCTCCTGTGGAGTATAAACAAGGACATGGACCAGTTGGGCTGTTTCCATCTTGTAAATTCAATTTAAAAACAACGGAAAACTTTTTTTTTATCAGCATACAAGGAAATCCATTGAATTGCTCCCGCCAAGAGATATATTTGGGAACTACTTTCTTGCTGTTGTGGGTATTGCTGCTCTGACTGGCGGTGTACCCATGTGCTGGAGAAAACCTCCTGCGCTCCACGTATTCCTGACACAGCCGGAAACTGAAGCGGTGAAACTGAAGGAAAGTCGCTGCGCCGCAGTTTGCGCCTGGGGGGCAGCGGATCCGCGCATGGCTTCCAAGCACCAGGCCGAGGGGCTGGCGGAGTATCTGAACTGCCCCATCTGCCTGGACCTCTTCACCCAGCCGGTGATCCTGGACTGCGGCCACAATTTCTGCCAGCACTGCATCCAGCGGTACTGGGTGGACGGCGAGACCATCTCCTGCCCGGAGTGCCGCAAGGTCTTCCCCGAGAGGAGCCTGCGGGTCAACCGGGCGCTGGCCAATCTGGCGGAACAGGCTCGCAACCTGATCCAGGGTCCCGGCGCCAAGGAGGGCGAGCCTCGCCGCCAGGTGCAGCCGGAGCCCCGGGGACACAAAGCCAGCCCGGAAGGCAACCGGGGGCTCGCCTTTTACTGCGGCGAGCACCGGGAGGAGCTGAAGTTCTTCTGTGAGACGGACAAGGAGCTGATCTGTGTGATGTGTCTGGACCGGAGAAACGGCCAGAGTCACCGATCCCACAACTTCATGCTGATAAGTGAAGCCGTTGAGATGTACAAGGTAAAATAAAAATGTTCCTCTGGGCTTCTCTCTCACCCCCTCCTTACTCCGCCGTAATTTGGGCGTAAACCCGTTTACACACGGGAGTAATTTTAACTTAACCCGCCCCTCGGGAAAACTGACGGGGTCTCGATTCAAGCACTGATTTTTCAACCTGCCCCGATTTTACTGTCAGCGCAGAGTAAATATCGGGCGGGGTGCACAACCGGCGACCCCGTGTGTTTCCCGCCCCGCCGAGTAAGGGTAAAGTGACCCCCGGGGCATGTGTAGTTGGGGTTACGCCGACGTTACAATGGAGCCTTCCGAGTGGGTAGAAATTCCGTCTCCCCACAGGAAATTCATCCCCAAAACTTTACCATGGCATTCAATGTCCACCCACCCCACCTTTCCATTTGCTTATCGCGAACAAGCGCATTCACCCTGTGAACCTCTCTTTTAATTCAGGACAAACTCAAGTCGTTGTCTGACATCCTCAGGGCGAAATCCACTCTTCTGGAAGCTAAACTTACTCAAAACCAGGTTTTACAAGTCGGGGTAGGTTCTGCCTGTTGGCTTTTTTCACTTTTTACTGTTTCTAGCTCCCACTCCTATATTCTGGTCTGATGATGATACACTTTCCTTTCACAGGACCAGACCAGCCAGCTGCAGACATTTGTTACTCCGAATTTGCTAAAATGCACCAGATCCTCATTAAGACGGAGCAGCGCCTGATCGCCGAGCTGAAAGAGAACGTGGAGAAGATCTCGGAGCGACTGGAGAAAAACCTGCGGGACATTCACCAAACATTAAACACCATTCAGCAAAAGCTGTCGAGATCGCAGACACAACTCGACCAGGAGGACACCATCGCCGCCTTAAAGGTAAGGATTTCCATTCGGATCAGCCAAGTCCACTCCCGTTCGGGAAATGGCCAGCAGACAACTGGGGGAAAGGCTGAAGCGCTTCTCCGACTTTTCCCTACACGGCCACCGTTTCTTCATTTTATTGGTTGGCTCACCCATATTCTGAGGACAACTGAGTTGTCACCTCACCACACAGAACTAAACCTTGTCCAAGTATTCCGTTTGAAACTTCTCTCTGTGTGGACCAGTTCCTGGCACTGACATGTAACTGACAGGAGCCAACAACAGCAACCACTTGCATTTATATAGCGCCCTTAAGGTAGTAAAACGTCCCAAGGCACTTCACGTCCTAAGGAGCGTTATCAAAACATTAACTCCCAGCCAAAGAAAGAAACATTTGGACAGGTGACCAAAAGCTTGATTTGGGTGGAATTTTTTAAACCAGGGCCCAGCACTTTAGGAAGGATGTGAAGGCCTCGGAGAGGGTGCAGAAAAGATTTACAAGAATGGTTCCAGGGATGAGGGACTTCAGTTACGTGGGTAGACTGGAGAAGCTGGGGTTGTTCTCCTTGGAGCAGAGAAGGTTGAGAGGAGATTTGATAGAGGTGTTCAAAATCATGGTTCTGGACAGAGTAGATAGAGAGAAACTGTTCCCATTGGCGGAAGGGTCGAGAACCAGAGGACACAGATTTGAGGTGATTGGCAGAAGAACCAAAGGCGACTTGAGGAAGAACATTTTTACGCAGCGAGTGGTTAGGATCTGGAATGCACTGCCTGAAAGTGTGGTGGAGGCAGATTCAAAGGTGGCTTTCATAGGAGAATTGGACAAGTACCCGAAGGGAAAAAATTGCAGGGCTCCGAGGAAATGGCGGGGGAGTGGGACTAGCTGAAGTGCTCTTGCAGTGAGCCAGCATGGGCTCGACAGGCCGGATGACCTCCTGTGCTGTAACCATTCTATGATTCTAGCGGTCAATTGAAAATTTCAAACCTGAGATTGATAGATTTTTGCTGGGTAAGGGTATCAAGGGATATGGAGCCAAGGCAGGTAGATGGAGTTGGGACACAGACCAGCCATGATCTAATTGAATGTCAGAACAGGCTTGAGGGGCTGAATGACCTCCTGTTTCTATGTTCCTATAATATTTATGATGTATTTGACAATTAGGAAGGACAGACAGGAAGGAATGGGAGGTGGGGTTGCTATGTTAATCAAGGATGGAATCACTGCAATAGTCAGAAATGATATTGGGTCAAAGGATCAGGATAGTGAAACAGTTTGGGTGGAGATAAGGAATAATAAGGGGAAAAAGTCACTAGTGGGCATAGTCTATAGGCCTCCGAACAGTTGCAACTCTGTTGGTCGGAGTATAAATCAAGAAATAGTTGGTGCTTGTAATAAGGGAACAGCTATAATCATTGGGGATTTTAACTTTCATATTGACTGGACTAATCAAATTGGGCATGGCAGCCTTGAGGAAGAGTTCATAGAGTGTATTAGGGCCGGGTTCCTTGAGCAGTATGTAACTGAACCAACCAGGGGGCAGGCAATCTTAGATCTGGTCCTGTGTAATGAGACAGGATTAATAAAAAATGTCCCAGTAAAGGATCCCCTTGGAATGAGTGACCATAATATGGTTGAATTCCAAATTCAGTTTGAGGGTGAGAGAGTTGGATCTCAAACCAGCGTACTGAGCTTAAATAAAGGAGACTATGAAGGTATGAGAGTAGAATTGACTAAAGTGGACTGGGAAAACAGATTAAAGTGTAAGATGGTACAAGAGCAGTGGTCTACATTCAAGGAGATATTTCACATCTTTCAAGAAAAATATATTCCACTGAGGAAAAAGGGGAGTAAAAGAAAAGACAGCCATCCGTGGCTTAGTAAAGTAATAAAGGATAGTATCCGACTGATAACAAGGGCATATAAAGTAGCCAAATCTAGTGGGAGGATAGAAGATTGGGAAGCATTTAAAAGCCAGCAAAGAATAACTAAAAGATGAATTAAGAAAGGGAAGCTAGATTATGAAAGTAAACTAGCAAAAAATATAAAAACAGATAGCAAGAGTTTCTACAGCTATATAAAAAGAAAAAGGGTGGCTAAAGTGAACGTTGGTCCCTTAGAGGATGAGACCAGGAAACTAGTGGTGGGGAACATGGAGATGGCAAAGACGCTGAACAAATATTTTGTATCAGTCTTTACAGTAGAGGACACTAAAAATATCCCAACACTGGACAAACAGGGGGCAATGGGGGAGGAGCTAAACACGATTAAAATCACTAAGGAGGTGGTACTCGGTAAAATAATGGGACTTAAGGCGGATAAATCCCCCGGACCTGATGGCCTACATCCTAGGGTCTTGAGAGAAGTAGCGGTAGGGATTGTGGATGCATTGGTGATTATTTTCCAAAACTTCCTGGACTCAGGAAAGGTCCCGGCAGATTGGAAAACTGTTAACACCCTTATTTAAGAAGGGAAGTAGACAAAAAGCTGGAAACTATAGACCAGTTAGCCTAACATCTGTGGTTGGTAAAATGTTGGAGTCCCTTATTAAGGAAACAGTAACAGAGCATTTGGATAAACATAATTTAATAGGACAGAGTCAGCATGGTTTTATGAAGGGGAAGTCATGTTTGACAAATTTGCTCCAATTCTTTGAGGACGTAACATACAGGGTGGATAAAGGGGAACCAGTGGATGTAGTGTATTTGGACTTCCAAAAGGCATTTGACAAGGTGCCACACAAAAAATTACTGACCAAGATAAAAAATCACGGGATTGGGGGTAATCTACTGGCATGGGTGGAAGATTGGATATCTAACAGAAAACAAAGAGTTGGGATAAATGGTTCATTCTCGGGCTGGCAATCAGTAACTAGTGGTGTTCCGCAGGGGTCAGTGCTGGGACCCCAACTCTTTACAATCTATATTAATGATTTGGAGGAAGAGACCGAGTGCAACATATCCAAGTTTGCCGACGATACAAAGATGGGAGGGAAAGCAGTGAGTGAGGAGGACAATAGAAACCTGCAAAGGGACATAGACAGGCTAAGTGAGTGGGCAGAGATTTGGCAGATGGAATATAATATTGGAAAATGTGAGGTTATGCACTTTGGCAGAAAAAAATCAAAGAGCAAGTTATTATCTAAATGGAGAGAAACTGCAAAGTGCTACAGTACAAAGGGATCTGGGGGTCCTGGTGCATGAAACACAGAAGGTTAGTATGCAGGTGCAGCAGGTGATCAGGAAGGCCAATGGAATCTTGGCTTTTATTGCAAGGGGGATGGAGTATAAAAATAGGGAAGTCTTGCTGCAGTTATACAAGGTATTGGTGAGGCCACACCTGGAATACTGCGTGCAGTTTTGGTTTCCATATTTAAGAAAAGATATACTTGCTCTCGAGGCGCTTCAGAGAAGGTTCACTCGGTTGATTCCGGAGATGAGGGGGTTGACGTATGAGGAAAGGTTGAGTAGGTTGGGCCTCTACTCATTAGAGTTCAGAAGAATGAGAGGCGATCTTATCGAAACATATAAGATTGTGAGGGGGTTTGATCGGGTGGATGCAGTGAGGATGTTTCCACTGATGGGTGAGACTAGAACTAGGGGGCATAATCTTAGAATAAGGGACGGCCCTTTCAAAACTGAGATGAGGAGAAACTTCTTCACTCAGAGGGTAGTAAATCTAAGGAATTTGCTGCCCCAAAGAGTTGTGCAAGCTGCAACATTAAATAGATTTAAAACGGAGATAGACAGTTTCCTAGCTGATAAGGGAATTAGGGGTTATGGGGAGAGGGCAGGGAAGTGGACGTGAGTCTAGGTTCGGATCAGCCATGATCCTATTGAATGGCGGAGCAGGCCCGAGGGGCCATATGGCCTACTCCTGCTCCTACTTCTTATGTTCTTATGTGTTTCCTAGCAGTGTTCTGCTGTACACATCTGCCCCCTTCTGCCTCATTTTATACCGTCATGCTCCTACCCTGAACTTAAATCTCACCTGATAACTGCCCATCCCTCTCCCGATCATTGCCCGCTCCCTCTCCCGTTCACCGCCCCCTCCCCCTCCCGGTCACCGCCCCCTCCCCCTCCCGGTCACCGCCCCCTCCCCCTCCCGGTCACCGCCCCCTCCCCCTCCCGGTCACCGCCCCCTCCCCCTCCCAGTCACCGCCCCCTCCCCCTCCCGGTCACCGCCCCCTCCCGGCCACCGCCCCCTCCCCCTCCCGGTCACCGCCCCCTCCCCCTCCCGGTCGCCGCCCCCTCCCCCTCCCGGTCGCCGCCCCCTCCCCCTCCCGGTCGCCGCCCCCTCCCCCTCCCGGTCGCCGCCCCTCCCCCTCCCGGTCGCCGCCCCCTCCCCCTCCCGGTCGCCGCCCCCTCCCCCTCCCGGTCGCCGCCCCCTCCCCCTCCCGGTCGCCTCCCCCTCCCGGTCGCCGCCCCCTCCCCCTCCCGGTCGCCGCCCCCTCCCCCCCCCCCGGTCGCCGCCTCCTCCCCCCCCCCGGTCGCCGCCCCCTCCCCCCCCCCCCGGTCGCCGCCCCCTCCCCCCCCCCGGTCGCCGCCCCCTCCCCCGGTCGCCGCCCCCTCCCTCCCCCGGTCAATTCAATTCAAATCGCTTTATTGGCATGACAAGGTACATCTTATGTTGCCAAAGCATCGAAAAACATTTATGGTTGAACACATAAACACAGATCTATCCATACAGTGTATAAACAGATATATCCCTGAGTGTATAAATATACATTCATATAATTTATATATACTCTTTTCTTAGATTTAATGGTTGTCCCTCTGTTTATGGCAAGCTGTAACATAGTGTGCTGCTAAGGTTACACAATTTTTCTCTTCCCCTAGTAGGTATGGGAGTTTTTGGTCGTCATTCAAATTTCTGAATTCCGGGCATATTTTTGTGAATTTTGGGTAGAAATTCTCCCTTATGCCCTGATATTTTCTTCAACTGTCTCTCCCTCTCCCAATCACTGCCCCTCCCTCTTCCAATTACTGCCTCTCCCTCTCCGGATCACTACCCCTTCCCTCCAATTCGCATCCCCCGACCCCAGGATATACCTGGGAATGCACAGAAGGTACATACAGCTCGGTAGTCACATTTCAATGAAAACCGAGTCCCAATATTTGAAACCTCATAGACCTGAAACGTTACCTTTGTTTCTGTGTCCACAGATGCCGCCTGACCTGCTCAGTATTTCCAGCATTTTCTGATATTATTTCAGATTTCCAGCTTCCGCAGTATTTTGTTTTTGTATTTGAAACTGAAGTAATTCTGTGCATTGAATATTATTTCAATGGGCCTGCCCGTGTGTGGCAGGAAATCCAATGGGCGGTGAAATAGGTGGACTGCGCCCAGAGCCACATTTCCACCCAGTCACCCCAGCTGTGTCCATTCATTGCCAGAGGGAGGGTGGAAGGTCCCAGCCCAGGGATTTGATGCTAAACTACACTGGTTTATATATTGCATCTCCAGATAATCTTACCAGAGTCAACTGAACCGTGAGTAACTTTATCCTGGCAACTATTGTTATATAAATCACACCGTTAGGCTTTGCCAAATTTGAGATTCTCACACCACTGATTAATTTTATCTGATATATCAGTCATTTCAATCTGTAAACCTCTGGTCTGTGTGAAAATATCTGCTGTTTATAGAGAGTTTAGTCGTGTAGGGGGAGACTGGATTGAATTCAGACAGTAAATTGCTGCCGTTGAGGTGTCTGTTAGTGCCCCAGATGTACGCTGCTGTGAGGTGGAAAAACGTGACAGCATCTGGATCGTAAGAGGAAACATCTGTTTTCAGCAGGGTGTCTGATCAGACCCTGGAACAGGTTCATCCGGCCCGCGGACTTGCCCTCAGAGGCGGACTGACTATCGGGAAATGTCCCCGAGTGTCCCCCGGACCCTCCACCGATGAATTTGGACTCTGGATCTTTCTAAAGCCGGTCTGTCCCGGGGCTCTGAGGCGTTTCCCGAGCTCCCCCCTCCCCGCTCTCCAGCCGCCTTCACTCACTCTGCAGCGCTCCTCTGCTCTGCAGTGAAACCCCGATTAAAATGAGACGGAGCTGATAAGCTGAGGGTTGGAACTGACTATTGACCAGGTCACTGTCACTGGACACGCCCCCTCACTGAGTGACAGGCTCTCCGGCCAATGACCAGGTCATTGTCACTGGACATGGGCTCTTCTATTTCAGCCTGTGAATCGCACGCAGACGGGTCGCGGAACAGACTCAGGAATTGGTCATTGACGGAACCTTCATGCGGTTCCTTCTGAGAGCGAGTGAAGCTGGCGGGCCTTGGGGAAGTGTGGCCAATGGCCGCGGTGGGAAAGCAGCTCGAGTGAGCCGGACCGCGGGAATCCACCGGAGACACGGCCATGGAGCGCCACCTTCCGGCTGTGGAGCCACATTACAGGCAGCGAGCTCACCGGCTTCCTGCAGTTCTGGCCAAGGCTCATCGACCTGAAACTCGGTTTCTCCCCCTACACATGCTGCCTGACCTGCTGAGTATTTCCAGCATTTCCTGTGTTTATTTCTGCAGTTCACACCTCATTCTGGACTTAGCTGGACATTTTGAACTACCGCCCAAAACCAATTTTATCCCCAGAATTCGTTCATTGATTTTTTTTGTTGGTAATGAATTTGCATCCAACCAGCGATCACGTGGTTTTAGAGCAGTCTCACCATCTTTATTACATTCATTAATCTAACAATACAAACAAAGCGAATGAAAAGAACAAAAATGTTGTCAGACAAAAACTCTAAAGCAGGAAGTTCAGGCGCTGCTTCCTGGTCTGTCAGGAGCAAGATACCCGGGGATATAGTGGAAGAAAGTTCACAGGCACTGTTGTTGGCCACACATTGAGATCCAGATCTTACTCAGGCCAACAGAGGCAGGTAAAGAGAGGAAAGGAGCATCAATCACACAGGGGCATGGGGTTTCCCAGCAGAACCAGGGTGTATTCCAGCAGATGCATGAAGCACACAGCAGAGGCAATCAGCATCCCAGCAGAAGCAGGGTGCTCACATCAGAGCCAAGAGGCGTCCCAGCACAGGCAGGGAGGTAGAGAAATGAAACAAAGCTGCTCTCTTCTTCTGTATCTGCTCGAAGCAGGTTACATTTCCGTATTAGCAGAGATCTGGTGTGAACAATAATATAAAAAACAATCTACTAATACAATAAATCTGAATTAGAAAAGGTGTTTCAGGTGTATAACGCCTCATCACGAGTTCTGATTAAAAGATTCACATTCAAAACATCAATCGGTTCTTTTCTCTTTACAGATACTGACTGGCCTGCCATGCACTGCCAGCACTTTGTGTTTTATATCTGGTAGGAACAGTTTGCCAGTGAACCCCATCAGCTGGGAACAGATGTGTGGCACTGGAGGGGCGGGGGAAAGGGGACAACTAAAGTTTCCACACTACAGTGACAGAGTTTCCTCATGAAATAATAAGCTGGAAACCACAATATTTCTCAATGCACTGAGGACTGTAAAAGAGATTTCCCTCCAGCTTATAGGGCAGCACAGCTCAGACTGGGAGATCTCCATGTGTGGAGTGCAGCGACCGTGGCACAGTGAGCTGAGCACCAGCACAGCCAATCGCCTTTTTATAATGTGGCTTTCTTTGTAGAAGTCCCTCAAACCTCAATTTCCTCGCTTCTTCTCCTGAAGGCACTAACTCCAGTCTTGGGAACAGCAGAGATGAGCTCAGTTGTGTCCTCATCTGATGGCCACATCCAGCGGGAGGAGCCACTGGAGAGCACCCAGGCTAGGGCTCTTTTCTCTAGATAAGAGAAGACTGAGGGGTGATGTAGCTTTTAAAAGCTCTTTAGGATAATTTGTCTGTGACTACACAAACCTCTCTGGGTCCAGGTATATTGTGTATCAGTAAAACAGGTTTATTAAGCATTAAACATCCTGTACAAAGAAGTAATACTGAACAAGAAGATAGCCACAGTCTGTTCATCGAACCCCGGCATATCTCCGAGTGACTGTGGTGCGGTCTCTTTATTCTCTTGCTGTGTTCTGTTGACTGAAGCTTCTTCCTCCTCTGGCTTTGCACTGCTTTTAGTGTTCAATATCTGCATTTTTATACCCTTTTTCTCCCATTTTGACGATGGGACAGTAATTAGCTCTCTGACACCTAGTAAATGTCCCTCCTCTCCTTGCCAATCATCTTATGACCTAGTTAACCCCACTAGGCCTCTTTCTGTGCATAACAAAATACCCTTATCTAAGAATTTCACTTTACAGAACATCCTTGAGGTTTTTTCTAAACAGTTTGTCTATTCTGCAGTTTCTATAATGAAGGATGTCTCCAACGTGTTTTGGGATGTCTTGCAGTTGTGAAGGACCTACATGAATGCAAGCTCTTTCCTTCTGATTCCTTCATTATTGCACTGGAGTGTCAGCTCAGGTTATGTACTCAGCAAGGTGAGGGTCTTGAACCCACAACATTCAGACTCTACTGGGTTTTTAGTTACCCGAGTGGGCTCCCAGACCCTGGCACTAAGGAGACTGGTCGTGGCTGCACCGTGCAGTCAGCAGATCCGGTTCGCCCTTCGCCCCTGTGCTCACTCACCTACATTGGCTCACGGTCTGGCAATGCCTCGATTTAAAAATGATCATCCTTGTTTTCAGATCCCTACATGGCCTCGCCCCTCCCTTTCTCCCTAACCTCCTGCAGTCCTACAACCCTCCGAGATCTCTGTGCTCCTCCAGTTCTGGCCTCTTGCACATCCCCGATTTTCATCGCTCCACCATTGGCGGCCGTGTCTTCAGCAGCCTTGGCCTAAACTCGGGAAATTCCTTCTTAAACCTCTCCGCCCCTCTACCTCTCACTCCTCCTTTAAGAAACTCCATGAAACCTACCTCTTTGACCAAGCTCCTTATGTGGCTCAGTGTCAAATTTGGTTTGATAACGTTCCTGTGAAGCGCCTTGGGTCATTTTACTACGTTTAATGCAATTTGTTGTTGTTTGATTCAAATCCAGGACCAAGGGGTGCAGTAACGGTCTGTCACATACCTAGGGCACTGCCTCGGATAAAACAGTAAATAGTTTCCATTCACTTTTGACCAAAGTATCTCCCAGGCACTCTCTGGAAATAAATTTCATGTCTTCAGCACCCACTTCAGAGATTTTTTAACTGATTAATCTCCTCTCTGTACTCGGAATACAGGCCCAGATTTTGGAATTCCACTCTCCTGACACACAGCAAGAGCCCATATTGGGAAATTCCACAATCCCAACCTGTGCTTTTTTGAACATTGGACAGACCGTGAATGGGGATTTTCCCGACAGGGACTCGGTTTGTGCCAGGATCACGGAAGTGGGAAGTCCAGGCTCGTGTTTATTTTCCATTCTTTTTTCTGATCCCATCATCTTTCAGTTCTGAAGGAAGGTCCTGCCTGAATTGTCTGATCAGCCGAGTGTTTCAGCATTTGCAGTTTTTGATATTCCCTCAGTACCGGTTTCCACCAGCAGGTGGTGATACTGCACGGTAAAACTTTACAGCTCTTTGTACAGCTCGCCATCACCATCTCCTGGCTGAAAGTGGCACTACAAACAACTACGAGGGACCGTCAAACACTCTGGGGTGAATTTTAATTTTTACCACAACAAGCGTTAGCGGATCAGCCGCCCGTTTTACAGCCCGCACCGCAGTAAAAGTGAACATTCAGCCCTTTAAACCGAAGATTTGCAAACTCCCCGTCTTCTTGAAGAGAGATAGTTTATGTATTTCTCATCACTAATGGTGCGTGGTTCTGAATAACTGAGGAATGTCCTCATTTTCAGAGCACAACTTATACCTGCTTTTTAATATAAAGGAGTGGGGCAGTGAGGAGAAAGGGCTGGGATGGAGTTGCTGTCGGTTTTACTTTTTACTTTAGTCTTTATTTTTATTACAGTGTCAGCCAGTGGCTCAGTTGGTCGCACTCTCGCTTCCTGAGTCATGAAAGTTGTGGGTTCAAGGCCCACTCCAGAGACTTGAGCACGAAAATCTAGGCTGACACTCCAGTGTAGTACTGAGGGAATGATACACTGTCGAAGGTGCCGTCTTTTGGACGAGACATTAAACCAAGGCCCTGTCTGCTCTCTCAAGTGGATGTAAAAGATCCCAAGGCACTATTTCATAGAAACATAGAAGATAGGAGCAGGAGTAGGCCATTCGGCCCCTCGAGCCTGCTCCGCCATTCAATGAGATCGTGGCTGATCATTCAAACTCTGTACCCGGTCCCTGCTTTCTCCCCATATCCCTTAATCTCTTTAGCCTTAAGAAATATATCTAACTCCTTCTTGAATATATTTAATGAATTGGCCTCAACTGCCTTCTGTGGTAGAGAATTCCACAGGTTCACCACTCTCTGGGTGAAGAAATTCCTCCTCATCTCAGTCCTAAATGGCTTACCCCTGATTTTGACTGTGACCCCTGGTTCTGGACTCCCCCACCATCGGGAACATCCTTCCTGCATCTGGTCTGTCTAGCCGTGTTAGAATTTTATAAGTTTCAATGAGATCCCCTCTCATTCTTCTAAACTCCAGCAAGTATAAGCCCAATCGACCCAATCTCTCCCCATATGTCATTCCTACCATCCCAGGTATTAATCTGGTGAATCTTCGCTGCACTCCCTCCATGGCAAGAACATCCTTCCTCAGATAAGGTGACCAAAACTGCACACAATACTCAAGATGTGGTCTCACCAAGGCCCTGTACAACTGTAGCAAGACATCCTTGTTCCTGTACTCGAATCCTCTCGCTACGAAGGCCAACATTCCATTTGCCTTCTTAACCACCTGCTGCACCTGCATGCTTACCTTCAGCGACTGGTGCACAAGGACACCCAGGTCTCATTGCACTTCCCCTTCTCCCAATCGAAGAGCAAGGGAGATATCCCTGTGCCTTGGCCAATATTTATCCCTCCGTTAGCATAAAAAAAGATTATCTGGTCATTGTTGAAGTGCCTTACTTCTTAGCTCTGGGTAATGACTCAATACACTCTTGGATTCATCAGACGGACAGGCCTTTTATTTCGCTTGCAAGGGGAATCAGTACCTCCACTCAAGGGGTGAGGCTACTATTCCAATGATACAGCGTAAGCATTCCATATTTATACAGTGTAACAAACAAGTTTGATTGACATTCCTTTGTTCCTCTATCAGGATACATATTAGATTAATCATCAGGTCTTATGACATATTGACAGAAGGATCCTGGACACATAAGTCAACCGTTAATCTATAACAGGGCATGAATCGTGTAACCGGAGGTCCTCTTTAATCTTAATCATGTATTGGGAGGCTAGGTTTGCTTACGGTCGCAAGTTGTCAGGTCACTGGGTACTTCAAACGAAACCCATTGTTTCACTTCTACATTCTCATTAGGTGGGCAGACATCTGTTCTTGGCTGTAATCCAAGTACGTGCAATAGCTCTAGTTACACATCGAGACTTGACCGGTGTCAAGTCTGAAAACTTTTACCCAGCAAGCACCTGAAATTAACCCCTTATAATATGTAGATTTCCTCATTCCCCCCATTTGTCCTTTCTAAGGACAATCTATTTCGCTAAGTTTAAGAAATTCTACATCAAAGGTCTCACCCTTAATATCCTCATATTCAGATGTCATTGGTACTGGAGGAGTTGACGTCAATAAGGAAAGAACTTTTGTACACATTCTTTTATGCATGGTTTGCCTTGCAGAGGATCTGGGTAAATCCATATGGCAGTTTCAATTATTGTTGACAAAGGGAACAGTCTTATTAGAGTCCAAATCCAGTTCATCTTGGCAGTGTATCATCTTCAACTGATGCCTTCTTACAATGGGACGCGTGTATCCATGTTGGTCGCTCCTTTACTTTTACAGCGGTATTTGTGGTCAGGAGTACTTGGAAGGGTCCCTCAAATCTGGGTTGAAGGCCATTTTTTCGCTTGAAGATTTTTATGTAGACGTTATCTCCTGGCTCGAAAGTATGGCACTTTCCTTCAGCGGGATCGACCTGGGCTTCCTTTACCTGTTGATGGAAACTAGAAATGCATTTGGTTAGTGCAATGCAATAACTCAACATATCTTCCTACATTTTATGAATGTCCATTTGTTTAGCTGTTAAAGGTGCCGAAAAGGGCAATCTTTGTGGTCTTCCCATGACGATCTCGTGAGGCGACAATCCTGTAGTTCTGTTGGTAGCAGACCGCATTGTCATTAAAGCTATGGGTAACAGATCAACCCATTTAAGTCCAGTTTCTTTACACAGTTTTGCAAGCTTGTTTTTCAGCATCCCGTTATATCTTTCCACTAGTCCAGCCGACTGTGGATGATAACTGCAATGGAGGTGCTGGTTAATCTGTAAGGCTTTGCATAGTTCCTTAATCACTGTTCCTGTAAAATGGGACCCTCTGTCACTTGACAGTTTTGCTGGTATCCCAAAGCGAGGCACAATGTCCTTCAATAAACATTTAGCAACAGTGGTAGCGTCACTCTTTCTACAAGGAAAAGCTTCAATCCATCTTGAAAACATATCAATAATAACTAATACATATTTAAAGCTCATACATACAGGTAGTTCAATAAAATCCATTTGCAAGTGTACAAAAGGACCCATGGGGTTTGGATGGGATGCGGGCTGTACCTTCTTTATTTTTTTCCTGCATTCATGGTCTGGCAGATAATACAATTTTCACAAATTTGTTTTGCCAACTTTGAGATTCCTGGTGCATACCAGGTCTTGAGGATATAGTCCGCCATCCCCCCTTTGCCCGCATGGGTGAATTTATGAACACATCGGGCAATTGGTGATAGTAATGATTTGGGTGCCACCATGCGGCCGTCATGATGAACCCATAAGCCGTCAGTGTTTTTAAAACAATGATTAACAACCCATTCCTTTACTTCATCAGAACTGGCCCTATCTTGATGGGTCAGCACATCATCTAAGGACAGGGGCTGCGGTATCTCTGGCTTTTCCCTAACAGGGAAGGCTGAAACTTGTCGTTCAGTACTTGATATAGCTACTGACTTAGCAGCGCTATCTGCAGCAGCGTTTCCAAGCGCAACCTCGTCCAAATGCCCCGTGTGCGCTTGGCACTTAATAATTGCAATCTGTTTACGTCTCTGAATAGCTAGTAAAAGATTTTGCACTTCTTGTGCATTTTTAATCTGGGTTCCCGAGGAAGTCAGGTAACCGCGAATTTTCCAAATTTGTCATGCTCATGTCCAATAGTGGTCTGGTTATTTCTGAATAGTTCAATATCCATTGTCTACAATAGCCAGTCATTCCTAGAAAATGCTTCATTTCTCTTTTAGTTTTTGGCAACGATGTGTTGCAAACGACCTTTATTCTATCCGGCGTTAACTCCCTGTTTTAACAATGATTCCATCACTGGCTCAATTCCTTTTTCTGCTTTCTCTGACAATGGATACTGTGACCTTTTGGGTAATGGTGCAGCTGGATTAATTGTAACTTTATAGGGCTGTGCAGTATTCAAGCATTGTGGTATTCCAACCAATCCAGCTATCGGGGTCTTTTTCCCATTAATAGGCATTCCTTCAGAATATCCTTTCCCTAACACCGAAAAGGTTGCTCCTGTATCTACTAAAATGACATAGGTCTCCAGGCTATTTGCATTTTAATTTCAGGTTCGCTGCGTGAATTTAAAGAAACAACGGGCATTTGGTGGTCTGTGGCGCCTGGGGCTGCTGGTGTCCGTCAGTAATCCTGATCTTTATTTCTCCTAAATCCCTGTCTGTTTGTAGGGTAACCTCCTGACTGGTCCGAAAAAGGGTTATGGACAGTGAAATTAGGACCTTTATTCTCTAACGGAGGTCCATTATTGGAGGTTTGGTTCTGACGATTTTTCGCAGGGCATTGGTTTGCCCAATGTCCGGGTTGTCCGCAATTGTAACAATTACCAGATCGTCCATACCCTCTTACTCTACCACGTCTTCCTCTATATTCCCCTCTATTCATCCTTCTATAGTTACCTTGTTATCCTACCATAATAGAGGAGAAAGGTGTTTCTTCGGGGTAATTTTTTTTTTTTTTCTTCTGACTCAACAAACATAGAGGCAGTCTTTTTATCTGGCTGTTCTCTATTTCTCTCTTGTCCGTTAAACATTCCCCGAGGCAAGTAATTCTTTCTATGTTAAATGAAAGGGTCTAGTCTTATTTACAGTCCATTTGGACCAATTTGGTAGGTGATCAATGGATGATTGACCACAGTTCTTTAACATAAAGGCTGCTGGCGTGCCTTTCTCAGGTGGCTTACTGGTGCTAGCACCCATTTTAGCAGCTTAAATGGTTCACTTAAAACAATCTAAACTCCTGTGACAATCCGTGATCTGCGTTGTACGCCCCTACAGATCAGATTAATAAACTATACATACGTATCAAAATTACAGTCACATCCAATCTTCTTGGTCTTTACTTCAAATCAGTGTCACAAAGTCCTTGACCATTTGTCACTCCGAGTGCCTTTAGAGTTTCAGCGCCTACTTTATGGTCCCGGCCTTCACGTGGGGCATTTGCCCTCTTAATAACCGGCCTGAGGCTAGGTGACTGAAACTCAGCACTTCCCGACTGAATTTAGTCAACTGACTGCAACAAGGTTTTTTTAAAAATATTTACAACACATTAAGACATATCCTTATGCTTTAAAACTCAAGGGTTCTCAACCCTCGTGGAAGGTATTTCTAACTGGGGAAAATACTGAATCCACAATAGCTTAGTGGATCATGTAAAAGACATCACTATTTTCTCAACCATACATTCCGCCGCGGGACTCACTTCCCCGGCTTGGGTCTTTTCCAACCCCTTCTGCAGTTTTTTTTTCAGCTTAAATATTTTAGTTAAAACATACAACAATTCCGTAACATTCTATGATCTGCGTGGGATGCCTCTACAGATCAGACATGACTAAACATTAATACATATGACAATAAACAATAAACAATACACTTGTTAAACAACCAAAGTGTTACTAAATCCCCAACCTATGCAGCCTTACTGGACAAAGTTGATTGATAATAACAAGTAGTTAAATACTCACTCTCATAAACATTAAACATTGACACTGTGTTTCAGACAATCGCCCACTCTTCTTCCCTCTACCCTACTCCTTTTAGCCAAATTTTTAGCAAAAAGGGCCTTCAATTTGTCCCAACTAACTTCACCCACTCTCTCTCCTTCTACCCTACTCCCTTTAGCCAAATCTTTAGCAAAAAGGGCCTTCAATTTGTCCCAACTAACTTCAAGCTGGAACCTTGCTAGTTCAATTTCCAATAAATCGCTAGCTCCTTAGTTAAATCAAATTCGTGACTTAGCCTTCTCTCTTAGCAAGCTGGAACCTTGCTAGTTCAATTGCCAATAAATCGCTAGCTCCTTAGTTAAATCAAATTCGTGACTTAACCTTCTCTCTTAGCAAGCTGGTACCTTGCTAGTTCAATTTCCAGTAAATCGCTAGCTCCTTAGTTAATCAAATTCCTGACTTAACCTTCTCTCTCTGGTACCTTTATTTCAGCGCTTCCTACCGTCCTTTTCTGCACGATCCTGTTCGCGGGCCGTCAGCGCCTCATGGCTGATCCTCTGTTCCGTTTCTGAAAGGGAAGCAGTCACAACGGCAGTTTAACCTCCGAACCTTGTGAGTCAATTACCCGATGGCAGTACTGTCCAATGGAATAAACAGACTATGCGCAGCTATGCTTCTGGCAGGGAAAGTCCCAAAAATGTGGCAAAACACCACCTTCGGCCAATGGGATTTTCCTAACCGAGCAACGTACTCGGCATCTGTTAACCCACCAATTGGTACAGCAAGCCATCTCGGTGGAACCTCCAAATTGTTGAAGTGCCTTACTTCTTAGCTCTGGGTAATGACTCAATACACTCTTGGATTCGTCAGACAGACAGGCCTTTTATTTCGCTTGCAAGGGGAATCAGTACCTCCACTCAAGGGGTGAGGCTACTATTCCAATGATACAGCGTAAGCATTCCATATTTATACAGTGTAACAAACAAGTTTGATTGACATTCCTTTGTTCCTCTATCAGGATACATATTAGATTAATCATCAGGTCTTATGACATATTGACAGAAGGATCCTGGACACATAAGTCAACCGTTAATCTATAACAGGGCATGAATCGTGTAACCGGAGGTCCTCTTTAATCTTAATCATGTATTGGGAGGCTAGGTTTGCTTACGGTCGCAAGTTGTCAGGTCACTGGGTACTTCAAAGGAACCCATTGTTTCTCTTCTACATTCTCATTAGGTGGGCAGACATCTGTTCTTGGCTGTAATCCAAGTACGTGCAATAGCTCTAGTTACACATCGACTCTTGACCGGTGTCAAGTCTGAAAACTTTTACCCAGCAAGCACCTGAAATTAACCCCTTATAATATGTAGATTTCCTCATCATTATCACATTGCTGTCTATGGGAGCTTGCTGATCACAAATTGGCTGCCGCGTTTATCACATGACAACAGTGACTACACTCATTGGCTGTAAAGCGCTTTGGGAAGCCCGGTGGTCGTGAAAGGCGCTATAGAAATGCAAGTCTTTCTTCTTGACATTTTATATTTTTATTGGTTGCATTTACAGTCTCATTGGGATTTTACAATGTGTAATTTGGAAATTACATTTTCCAACTCCTGACCCCTGACCTCTGCTCCAGACCCGAATGGCGCGGGGGTCAAGTCATTGTGATGTAATGGATGATGCTGGCCTGCCCGAGGCCCCGCCCCTTTTACATACCCGGATCGGAACCGGAGCAGATTCTCAGCCACTTGTTTTCATCCCGAGTCCAGAAGAAAGGATAAAGTTTCCCCTTGAATTTATTCCCAGTGAAGGTGTAGAGATGGGACTTGGTGTCCGCGCTGTAAAATGAAACTGTCCCGGAGTCATAACTGAGATAAACTCCCACCTTCCCGGGGATCTGACTGGCGGGGAGACGGGATCGAGGGGAGGAGTTTACATAAAACCGACCATCATCATCCCGCTCGATGGTCCAGAATCCAGTCTCCGGGCTCATTGTGACCGTTCTCTTCCTCTCCACAGACTCTGCGGCTACTCCCAGTCTCCAGCCCCGATTCCCCGCCACCTCCACCTCCCAGTAATGTCTCCCCGATGTGAATCCCTCCGATCCCAGCACACAGAACCAGACTGTAAACCTCTTCCCGGTGTCAGGGAGATTCCTCTCGGTCCGGGTCCATCGCACACTCTTCAGATCCTCAGACACCTCGAGCCATGGACTAGCTGTTTCCTCATCCAGGGTCACAGAGACTGGGAGAAAAAGCAGAGAATTAGAGAGAGACTGGCCGGGGATCGGGGGAGAGACTGGCCGGGGATCGGGGGGAGAGAGACTGGCCGGGGATCAGGGGGGGAGAGACTGGCCGGGGATCGGGGGGAGAGACTGGCCGGGGATCGGGGGGAGAGACTGGCCGGGGATCGGGGGGAGAGAGACTGGCCGGGGATCGGGGGGAGGAGAGACTGTCGGGGGATTGGGGGGAGAGACTGTCTGGGGTTCGGCGGGGGTGGGGAGGGAGAGAGACTGGCCGGGGATCGGGGGGGGGATCGGGGGGAGAGACTGGCTGGGGATCGGGGGGAGAGACTGGCCGGGGATCGGGGGGAGAGACTGGCCGGGGATCAGGGGGAGAGACTGGCCGGGGATCGGGGGGAGAGACTGGCCGGGGATCGGGGGGAGAGACTGGCCAGGGATCGGGGGGGAGAGACTGGCCGGGGATCGGGGGGAAGAGACTGGCCGGGGATCGGGGGGGAAGAGACTGGCCGGGGATCGGGGGGGAAGAGACTGGCCGGGGATCGGGGGGGAGAGACTGGCCGGGTATCGGGTGGAGAGACTGGCCGGGGATCGGGGGGAGAGACTGGCCGGGGATCGGGGGGAGAGACTGGCCGGGGATCGGGGGGAGAGACTGGCCGGGGATCGGGGGGGAGAGACTCGCCGGGGATCGGGGGGAGAGACTCGCCGGGGATCGGGGGGAGAGACTCGCCGGGGATCGGGGGGAAGAGACTCGCCGGGGATCGGGGGGAAGAGACTCGCCGGGGATCGGGAGGGAAGAGACTCGCCGGGGATCGGGGAGAGACTGGCCGGGGATCGGGTGAGAGAGACTCGCCGGGGATCGGGGGAGAGATGCTCTCACCGAGATCCCCCTTTCTGACTGATTTTTTGTTTCTCAACTCGAGAAAAGAGCCGCCCTGAGGGGAGGAAACGAGGATCTGACAACAGCAGAAAACACCGGGACTTCCAGGGAGGGAGGTCACAGCTTCTGAAAATATCAAAATTACACCCGCCTCCGCACTGTGGGATTTTGTGGGGATATAAATACTAAAATGAACAAAAGCTGGAACTGGAGCCTCAGTGTACAACTAAATACTGTTCCCAGTTTAATGCACCACAAACTGGGGTTAAAATACCTGGGGGTTGAACACATTCCATACTCCTTACCAGATTACTAACTGAGGAAAGTCACTCTGTGGGACTGGGTGTATATGGGTAGATGTGTGTGTGTGTGTTCCTCAAAGTAGAAAACTCACCCGGTCTGGATGGGATGCATCCTATGTTACTGGGGGAAGTAAGGGGGGGAATTGCGGAGGCTCTGGCCGCAATCTTCTAATGCTCCTTAGATCTGGGGGTGGTGCCAGAGGACCGGAGGATTGCAAATGTTACCCGCTCTTTTAAAAAGGGGAGAGGGCTAAACCTGGCAACTACAGGCCAGTCAGCCTAACGTCGGTGGTGGAGAAAGTTGTAGAGACAATAATCTGGGACAAAATTAAGCAGTGTTTAGGAAAGTATGGGCGAGTAAATGAAGGTCAGCACGGATTTTTTAAAGGCAAATCGTGTTTGACTAACGTGATCGAGTTCTTTGATGAAGTAACGGGGAGAGTTGATGAAGGTAGTGAGGTGGATGTGGTGTATATAGACTTTCAAAACAAGGTACCACATAAGAGACTTGTTAGCAAAATTAAAGCCCATGTGATTAAAGGGCAGAAAGTAGCGAGTAGTGGTGAATGGTTGTTTTTCAGACTGGAGGGAAGTATACAGTGGTGATCCCTGGGTCCTTATTAGGACCACTGCTCCTTTTGATATCTATTAATGACCTGGACTTGGGTATACAAGGCATCATTTCAAAGTTTTCAGATGATATGAAACTCGTAAATGTTGTAAACAATGAGAAGGATAGTAATATACTTCAGAAGGACATAGACAGACTGATGAAACGGTCAGACAAATGATAGACAAAATTTAATGCAGAGAAGTGTTGTGATATTTTGGTAGGAAGAATGAGGAGAGGCAATATGATCTCAATGGTACAATTTTAAATGTGTGCAGGAACAAAGAGACCCCTGGGGGTGTATGTACATTGTCGAAGTCTCGACTCCCGAGTAAGACTCTTTAAACACAAAGTATCGTTAAAGACAGGCTTTATTTGCTTGCAAGGGAAGGGTTGTGTAGTCAAAGGCTACATCAGACCTCTTCGAAGTAAAACAGAATTTGTAACATATTTATACAGTACAGAAACAAAACAGGCTTTCTATGCCACATGACATAGTATTAAATCATACCTGATTACAAAGGCACAGACCTTGCAAATTACTGAAACAACGTATTCCAGGCTTCGTTAAAAATAACGAACGGAACTACCTTGGGATAAGATTAACTAATCCTTTATTATGGGATCCCTTTGCTCTCCCACTGTACCAACTGAGCCTGTGGGCCGATGTTTACTTTATCATGTCCTTGGCTATAAATTTGGTAAATGAGTCTCCTTGCTAAGCTTATCATAGATAAGGAGTACATATGTTGCATCCCTAAATTGTCTCATCCTTTTGAAACTAATTAGTGAATCCTGCTGTCGGCCATTTTAGTTCTGTATTCTATGCCCAGGAAGCCATTTTGTGTCTAAGTGAGAAACTGTACTTCCACAACATAAATCTTTGAAAGTGGTAGGACAAGTTGAGAAGGCTGTTAAAATAATATGGGATCCTTGGCTTTATTAATACAGGAATAGAGTACAAAAGCAAGGAGGTAATGCAAAACCTTTATAAATCACTGGTTAGGCCTCAGCTGGAGGATTGTGTTCAATTCTGGGCACCGCACTTTAGGAAGGATGTCGAGGCCTTGGACAGGGTGCAGAAGAAATTTAGTCGAATGGTACCAGGGATGAGGGACTTCAGTCACGTGGAGAGACTGGTGAAACTGGGGTTGTTCTCCTCAGAGCAGAGAAGGTTAAGAGAAGATTTGACAGACGTGTTCAAAATCATGAATGCTTTTTGTAGTGTATGTATCCGTCTACCTTTAAGAGAACCATTGTATGTAACCGTTCACCTTTAAGAGAACTATTTTAGGTGTGGCACTACTTTATTGGCTTCTGTATACTGTAATACCGACGGTGGCCACACCGGTATATAAGTGCTGTGTCAGGATTTATTTGGCAGATTCGCCCTGACCTTCGAATAGTAAAGTCCTGTTTTAAGTTACTCTTGTAGTCTGTGTATTAATTAACTAAACAACCCACAGACTTTACAGTGGCGACGAGTCCGATCGTACCCTGCGGCAACAATACTTCCGAAGCAGTTAACGAGCGTCGAGAAGAGGCAACCGCCCTCGTCGTTCTGCTGGGAGAAAACTCGAGGCTGCAGAACTAGAAAGGAGGAAGAATTTAGAGACAAAGACTTCCATCAGCAACAGGCACTGACTGTCCCTTCTACCACGGTGAGGAGTGAGCCGATCAGCACGAGAAGCAAGGCGGCCACTGTGAGTAAGGGAAAGTAAAAAGAATAACCGGAGGATAAGGGCGGTGCACTCGACCTCGGTCGAGGGGGAAAGGAGCCGGACAGAAGTCGGGTCCAGAGGCGCTGAGACTGGGGCAGCGTGGAGCAAGGAAGCCGCGGTACAGACAGGCTGGGGGACGCAACGGCGTCGTGAGAAAGCTAGACCGCGACCGGCGAAAAAAAAAAAAAAGGCCGGGCAGCGACGGAAGCCACGAAGCGCTGCGACCGGGAGCGTAGGCGCGGGAAGATATAAAAACTCAGCCGCAGCCGGGGAGGGAAGCACCGGACTGCGAGAGGGCTGGAAGACGCGATTGGGAGCCAAGCGAGCGGGAGAGGCAGAGCCGACCAAGGGAGACTGAGCGAGAGTCAGTCCAGTGGCTGAAACTGTTCGCCGTCAACGGGGTGTACCCAGCGCCGGTAGAGCCGAGCGAGCGAGAGAGAGACAGAGCCCGAGCAAGGGGAACTGAGCGAGAGCCAGCCCAGCGGCTGAAACTGTTCGCCGTCAACGGGGTGTACCCAGCGCCGGTTGCCCTGCCGAGAAAAGGGAAAGCCCTGAAGCCGACGCGCAGGCTGTGAACCTGAAAGCCAGCGGCCGTCGCCTGTGGGGAAAGTGTACCCCTCCCGCCAGGGAAGAAATGCGGGAAGCCGCCATTAGGCGGGGAAGAAGACAGAAGCGGGAAACTGCCATTGAAGTGGGCGGGGAGAGAAGATAAGCGCGGGAAACCGCCATTTTCGCGGGAACCGCCATCTTGAAAAAAAAAAATTTAAAGAAATAATTCGTGGTGTTTATCAGGAAGAGAGGAAGATGCCTAAGCATGGTAACATCAACGATTTTAATTCCGAGGTAGAAGACTGGGCCACGTATGTGGAACGCATTGAGATCTATTGTGAGGCCAATAAGATAGAAGAAGATGACAAAGCTATAACCTTGCTAAACTCGATGGGCGCCAAGACATACGGGCTCTTGAAGCATCTACTATCACCAGCTAAACCGGCGGATCAGACTTTCGATGATATTGTGGCTGTTCTGAAGGATCACTTGAACCCCACACCGTTGATGTTGGCGGAACGATTCAAATTCTATGCGAGAACGCAAAAGAAAGACGAAAGCAACGCAGAATACTTGGTCGAACTGCGTAGACTAGCGAAATACTGCCAGTTTGGAGGGAATCTGACAGAGGCATTGCGAGACAAGTTCGTGTGCGGGTTGTCAAAGGAAGGAATGCAAAAGCGACTACTCGAAGAGAACGACCTTACACTTGACAGGGCTGTCCTTATTGCAGCATTGCACGAAGCCGCAGCGAAGGGAACTGCGGAAATGCAGCTAAAGGCAGCGGCACTCAGTGTGGATCAAATTACCTCGAGTACAACAAAATGCTATCGTTGTGGGAAGACAACACACGACCAGAACCAATGCTGGTTTAAGAACCAGGAATGTAGGAAATGTGGCAAACTGGGTCACATAGCTAAGGTATGCCGGTCAGGGAAGAAGACCAACAACCAAAGGAAGCCATCACAGGGAAAGTACAACAAGGTACACAAGGTGGCTGAGAAGAGTTCAGACGAACAGAATTCGGACTCGGACCCAAACGGCCAGGAGCTGGGTAGTCTGAGAATTCACAATGTGAGTAAGGAAGCTGACCTACAAACTATCTGGGTCATGCTAAAAATAGCTGGAGTCCAAGTGAAAATGGAGTTGGACACTGGATCAGCTCTATCAGTCATAAATCGAAGGGATTACCAACGGCTATTCTCACATATACCCTTAAGAGATACCAAGTTCGTATTGCAGACATACACGGGGCATAAAGTATACCCCATGGGAAAGATAAGAGTCAAAGTGAGAGATAGGGGTAAAGAACACCCAAGAATGAACTTATACGTACTACCTGAGGGAGGACCACCACTTCTGGGACAGGAGTGGATCAAGAAAATAGACATGGAATGGCACTATCTAAAAGCCATAACGAGTGAGGACTCGGTGCAGACAATCAGCTCAGATTCTGAAACGGATGACGACAAGACCAACCCAAAAATGAAAGACAAGGCTAAAATGGACTTGCCGACTAAGGTTGGAAGAACGAAGGCACGCATAAAGGCTTATGCTCCAGAGAAGAACAAAGTTTCAGAACAGAACTCCACCGAACAACGACAACATAGCTTGACAGAGAATTCTGAGTCTGTTCAGTTTACGGACATATCCATGACTGACGAACACCGAGCTCAGACTCAACTTTATTTCAAATTACGACAGCAATTAGAACAAGTGAGTTACCGTCTCGAACAAGAGATGAAAACAATGAAAAAGTTCTATGACACCGAATGGGAGAATCTGGAAAGACAAAAGAAGCAGCTAGCTCAAGCAGAGAGCGACCATAGAGCCAGTGTGACCAATTACCGATCACATCTCCCTTATGCTGTTCAGGAGTTAGAATATTTGCAGGAAGGAGCAAATAAAGAGGAATCTTCAGGAAGCCAGGATTTTATTCCCGTTCTTCTCTACGACTCCTTACAAGCAGAGTTTGAGAAGTTGAAGGAACAGTATGAACAGGCCCAGGCTACAATCCTGGAGGGGATTAACTCGGCAACCTCCGAAAAGCTAGTTTCAGTAGAAGCATATGAGCAACTAAAGGTTGAACATGAGCAAGAAGTCCAAAGGCTGCAGGAAATTCTTGATGAGCTCAAGGCCAAGACAGACTCATCGGTAGAAGTTCCATCCATAGATGAGAAATTAGAGGTGGAAGACATGGCAGAACATGAAAGTCAAGATGTCCAAGAACTCATAAAGATATTGACGGAAACCCAAGACAAATATGAGGCGGCAATGACCGAGGTTCAACAACTTGAAGAACAGATTCAACTGGGAATCCTTTCAGTGGAAGAAAAGACAACTGTAAGAAACACAGAGACTGTAAGAATGGCCCCTGAACATGAGCTAGGGAGCATCAAGGCGCAACTTCTCCGAGCGCTTAAAGCCAAAGGACAAGAGGGAAAGAAGGTGAAAGCATTGGAGGCAAAGGTGGATGAAATGGAGAAGACTCTGATCCACAGTGTTCCCGTGGAAGAGTTAATGGTCAGCCAACTCCTTCATATGCTGAGGGACAAGACTCTGCAATGGGAACAATCTGAACACGAGCTTCAATCTTCAAAGGGAAGGAGTTCGGAGCTCTCAAAAGTTAGGGAAATAGCTGAGGTTGCAACACAGATTTTACTGGGATGCCAAAAGTACGCTGAATCACATCTATGTGAACAACAGAATGTTGAAACAGCTGCTCCAGTAGAAGGGTTGAATAGCCCAATCAATCAATCCCCGATGGAAGGGGAAGTATTGAAATCACAAATGAGGTCATTAGTGAAGGATTTGCAGGAAACCCAGGAAGAGCGGAATGAATATGAACGCATGAAGAAGTCTCTTCAGGGAAGATGTCTAGGGAGGGAACAACAGTCGGCTAACGTCCAGTTGGGTAAAGAAGAAGTAGCAGGCCCTCTCGCTAGACTAGTTCAGGACGACACCGAATATCACCATGACCTGTTGAGTGACACGGAATATTACGAGGACTTGGTCTGCCCAGCTTGTGATGAAAACTCCCAAAGTGCAGAAATCAGGATGAAGCACTTAAAGTCTAAGGAACATAGGGAGATGGTGGCGCTACAGCTGGCAGCTGATAAGGGAGCCCCGAGAGTCTCCAAGAAGCAGAAAAGAAAAAGATGAAGCAGAAGATGATAACCATCTAAATCATTATCACTTCTACCAGATTATGTACGTGGGCCCTACGAAGGGAGCCAAATCAGTTGGCAAGTAGGAAAAATTACCAAGACAGTCCAGCTGTTTGTAAAAGTCAGCACTGCTGGTTCAGCAGGACGGAAGTTCAAGCTGTTAAGTCAAGGGAAAGACTATTGGATGAGTCACGCTAGCAATGTGAACCGGCTACACCACAGAGATGTTGTTCGGACCGAGTCAAGACCAGAGACTGAATCTGTGAACTGTTCCCGCAGAGACTGAATCTGTAAACTGTTTCCCGCATAGATTATACCTGTGAATTGTTTTACATGAAGTTGAATATATGTTATGTTTAATGGGGGACTAAGTATGTTGTAAGCTAAAAAGGGAGGATTGTAGTGTATGTATCGGTCTACCTTTAAGAGAACCATTGTATGTAACCGTTCACCTTTAAGAGAACTATTTTAGGTGTGGCACTACTTTATTGGCTTCTGTATACTGTAATACCGACGGTGACCACACCGGTATATAAGTGCTGTGTCAGGATTTATTTGGCAGATTCGCCCTGACCTTCGAATAGTAAAGTCCTGTTTTAAGTTACTCTTGTAGTCTGTGTATTAATTAACTAAACAACCCACAGACTTTACACTTTTGATAAAGTAAATAAGGAGAAACTGTTTCGAATGGCAGAAGGGTTGGTAACCAAAGGACACAGATTGAAGGTGATTGGCCAAAGAACCAGAGGCAACATGAGGAAACATTTTTTACGCAGCGAGTTGTTGTGATCTGGAACGCGCTGCCTGAAAGGGCGGTGGAAGCAGATTCAATAGTAGCATTCCAAAGAGTATTGGGTAAATAGTTCAAGGGAAAAAATTACAAGGCTGTGGGGAAAGAGCAGGGGACTGGGATTAATAGGATAGCTCTACCAAAGATGGGCCGAATGGCCTCCTTTTGTTCTGTATCATTCTATGATCAAAAAAATAAGCATTTTATTAAGAGTGTCTAATCCTCCACATGTGAGTAGTCTGATTTCAAATCACTAAAAATGACTTTAAAACTGTACTGAACCATTTACTAGTTTCATTGGTGTACACTCGTCATGTTCTTCGTAAGTTAAATATTTTTTAATATTTAAAAACTGTTAAAACGTGCCTACTAGTGCCTGTGCCCCTAAAAATTGGGTTCAATTTGAAGAGCTTCCTCAAACGGGCACAATCAGCGGAAACTCGCCAGGCTCATTATCCCGATCTGGCGGCGGGGCCAGTTTTATGGGCGGAGTCGATAAATGGAACAACGCCCAAAAGCTCAGAGAGACTTGGACTTCGAGCTTCGAGCAGCGTAAGGAGATGAGAGCTACACGTTTACAACTGTACCTGATAAGTCCTCCAGTGAGTATCTGTCTGTACCAGTGTAAGAATCCTGAGAAATCCCCATTTCAGATTCCCACTAGCTAACATGGACGAAATGAAATAAATATTATTAGTTGTAGGTTTAGGTTGGTATTATGCAACTGTTAGTCAATGCTCACCGATTCTTGAATAATCATGTTTATAAACTAGTGTAATATGCGTTGGGTAGATCTGGTTAGATTTTAAAATGGAAGAAAGAGGCCTTGGGCCTGCTTGACCAAATATTAAAGGTGCAGAAATAACAACAGAAAATGCTGGAAACCCTTGGGTCCCAGACCTGAAACGTCGACTCTGTTTCTCTCTCCACGGATGCGGCCTGGCCTGCTGAGTATTTCCAGCATTTTCTGTTGTTATTTCAGATTTCCAGCATCCGCAGTATTTTGCTATTGTATTAAAAGTGCAGACTTTAACAAGCCTTGTTAGCAAAGCGAGTCAGTCTGTGAGAAAAGCTGAGAGAATTAATGTAATTCCAGAGACTGAGATACGAGGCAGGGACTGTAAGATTGTTATGAATTACATGTTCATTTTTTTTTTTGAATTCTTGTTTTAATATCTTATAACCAATAATATCTTATAATCGTCAGTAAGAGATCCATAATCGTGTGTAAGGATTAAATGTAGAAGTTTGTAATCATCAACTGTATGCAATGATAACCTGAATGATGTGTAACATGTAACCCTTATTCTTATGCTTAAAAGTCTGTGAGGAAGCTGGAACCAGACAGCCTGGGGTGAGAAAGAGATTGTCACGGTCGAATAGACTGCAGTTAGCCTGAGAACCAAGGTCAGGTGCAGTTACCATTGTGCTGAAATGTTAGAACATCCGCAGTAAATTATAAAAACAAAGGCCAACAGCAAGGGCCATATCTCAACCTGTGGAGACATATTCCTTTAGTATTGCCATAAATACCCCAGATAAAACCGCTTGGACCACCCAGCATTGACATCGATACCGGCTACGGACATGGCAATGTCCCAGTCGACCCTGCAAAGTCCTCCTCACGAACATCTGGGGACTTGTGCCAATATTGGGAGAGCTGTTCCACAGACAAGTCAAGCAACAGCCTGACATACTCATACTCACAGGAACATACCTTTCAGTCACTGTCCCAAACTCCTCCATCACCATCCCTGGACATTTCCTGTCCCACCGGCAGGACAGACCCACCAGGAGTGGTGGCACAGTGGTATAGAGTCGGGAAGGAATGGTCCTGGGAGTCCTCAATATTGCCTCTGGACCCCATGAAATTTCATGGCTTTAGGTAAAACATGGTCAAGGAAACCTCCTGCTGATTAACACCTCCCGCCCTCCCTCAGGTGATGAATCAGTACTCCTCCATGTTGAACACCACTTGGAAGAAGCACTGAGAGTAGCAAGGGCACAGAATGTACTCTGGGTGGAGGACTTCAATGTCCATCACCAAGAGTGGCTCAGTAGCTCCTCTACTGACCGAGCTGGCCAAGTCCTTAAGGACATAGCTGCCAGTCTGGGCCTGTGACATGTGGTGCGAGAACCAACATGAGGGAAAAAGCTACTTGACCTCGTCCTGACTAAACTACCTGTCGCAGATGCATCTACCCATGACAGCATTGGTAGCAGTGACCACTGCACAGTCATTGTGGAGATGAAGTCCCGTCTTCACACTGAGGACACCCTCCATCGTGTTGTGTGTCACTACCAACGTGCTAAATGGGATAGATTCAGAACAGATCAAGCAGCTCCAAACTGGGCATCCATGAGTCACTGTGGGCCATCAGCAGCAGCAGAATTGTATTCCACCACAATCAGTAACCTCATGGCCCGACATATCCCTCAGTCTACCATAACCATCAAACCAGGGGACCAACCCTGGTTCGCTGAGGAGTGTAGAAGAGCAGGACAGGAGCAGCACTAGGCGTACCGAATAATGAGGTGCCAACCTGGGGAAGCTGCAACACAGGACTACCTGCATGTTAAAAAGCAGAAGCAGCATGCTATAGACAGGGCTAAGCGAACCCACAATCAACGGACCAGATCAAGCTCTGCAGTTCTGCCACATCTAGTCGTGAATGGTGGTGGAGATTAAACAACTAACAGGAGAAGGAGGCTCCATGAATATCCCCATCGTCAAGGATGGTGGAGTCCAGTACGCGAGTGCAAAAGACAAGGCTGAAGCGTTTTCAACCATCTTTAGCCAGACGTGCCGAGTGGATGATTGTGGTGATTATTCCTTGATTAGTAAAAGTATTGTGATTCGTTGTTTGTTAACTGCCTTGGGATATGTGTTGTAGTCTCATTGGTAGTTGATGATCACATGATGTGTTGTGGCTACCTTAAATTCAGTCCTTTTCTAGCTTTAGTTGGGACTGGATGTAGAAAGATATGCTGCTGATTTTAAAGTTAATAAAGCCTAACTTTGGAAGGCAAATCTATTCTTTATTTCAATTTATTAACTTTATGTTAGAATGGAGCGATATCTTCAACCAGAACGATTCAAGGCTGACCCCAATTCTGCTGGAGTGGATGATAAATGGAAACATTGGTATTGTACATTTAAAAACTTTTTGGGCGTGTTGGATCAGGAGGCTCTAAATAAGCTGAATATGCTGATCAACTACATTGACCCGGATGTATATAAATATATTTTGCACTGTAAAACTTATGAAGAGGCTACTTCTACATTGGAAAAGATTTTTGTTAAACCAAAGAATGAGGTATTTGCACGTCATCTTCTATCTGCCCGTAGGCAGCAGGTGGGAGAATCTTTGGATACTTATTTACAAGCACTTCGGTGCCTTAGTGTTGACTGTAATTATAAGGCTGTGACGGCTGAAGAATATAAGGACGAATCGGTACGGGATGCTTTTATTAATGGATTACTGTCTAGATCAATTCGTCAGCGGTTGTTAGAAAATAAGACTCTGGATCTTAAAAGTGCTTTTGAGCAAGCTTCTACATTGGATATGGCTCAGAGAAGTTCGGATTCTTATGCTCTTTTTAATCGGCCTGCGACTATGGTTTCGGCAGTTTCGGATGAAAAGGAATTATGTGGACTTAATGGGAGTGGTTTACTAGATTTTGAAACAGTTTCTACTTCGGCGGCCGTTGCCTCTAGGATTCAGAAGTGTTATTTTTGTGGGAATATCCGGCACCCTCGTCTGAAGTGTCCTGCTCGGGAGGCTGTGTGTAGTAAATGTGGCAAGAGAGGTCATTATGCACGTGTGTGCAAATCATCAGGTTCAATTACCTTCCCTTCTCCTGGTGTGGGAGGGTCTTCCTCCACTACCTCTTCTGTGACTATTCAGCCTTTAGATAGGGCGTTTATTGCATCAATTTCTGCTGCATTTGCTCATGGCCTAAACAAAGCTATAGTTACGGCTCAAGTTAATGGGTTGGAAGTGAAGGCCCTTATAGATACGGGCAGTACTGAGAGTTTTATAAGTCTTCAGTTTGCGAAGGAGAAGCATTTGAAAATTTTGCCTGTTACGTATCAGGTGTGTATGGCTCAGACAACCCTCACTTCACAAATAGCTGGTTGTTGCTTTGTGAAAATGGTTCTTCTAGGTAATACGTATACTGATATACGCCTATCTGTTTTGCCTAATCTCTGTGTGGATATTTTGATTGGACATGATGTGCTTCAGTTACACGAGTCTCTTAGTCTTTCATTTGGAGGGACTAAGCCACCTTTATCTATTTGTGGATTAACCTCTTTATCTATTCCTCCATTATCACTTTTTTCCAATTTTGTCGGATTGTAAGCCAATTGCTACCAAGTCAAGAAGATATAGTAGTCAGGATAGAGAATTTATTAATTCTGAAGTTCAACGTCTCTTATTGGAAGGAATCATTGAACCTAGTTGTTCGCCTTGGCGAGCACAGGTAGTTGTCACGACTAATAAGAGACACAAGAAACGAATGGTGATAGACTATTCCCAAACTATTAATAGGTATACTCAATTAGATGCGTACCCTTTGCCTAAGATTGATGAGCTTATCAATAAAGTATCTCAGTATAAAGTTTTTAGCACTATTGATTTAAAGAGTGCTTATCATCAGATTCCTATTGTTAAGAAGGATCAACCATATACGGCCTTTGAGGCTGGTGGAAAGCTGTATCAGTTTTGCCGAATACCATTTGGTGTTACTAATGGTGTTGCTTGTTTTCAACGGGCAATGGATGCTTTTATAAGTGATAACTCCCTCTCTGACACCTTTTCATACTTAGATGACATCACAGTGTGTGGCAAATCAAGGGTGGAGCATGATTCTAATTTAAAAAGATTCCTTCAAGCTGCGGAAAAAGTTGGTTTAACTTTTAACAAAGAGAAATGTGTCTTTTCGACTACTGAGGTAAATCTATTTGGGTATATTATTTCGGGAAATAAGATTAAACCAGATCCAGAACGTCTGCGACCATTGATCGATTTACCTTGTCCTACTAATTCTAAGGCTTTGCAACGAGTTGTTGGACTGTTTTCTTATTATTCTAATTGGATTGCAAATTTTTCATGGAAGATCCGGCCTCTTATTCGGGTTACGACATATCCTCTATCATGGGAGGCCAGGACATGTTTTGAGAATTTTTAAAAGGATATTTTAGGAGCAGTTGTGCATTCCATTGATGAGCAGGTTCCCTTTGTGATTGAGACGGATGCTTCGGATTTTGCAACTGGGGCTACTTTGAACCAAAATGGAAGACCTGTGGCCTTTTTCTCACGTACTTTGAATAATAGTGAAAAAAGACATTCCTCAATAGAAAAAGAGGCATACGCAATAGTAGAAGCATTGCGTAAATGGAGACATTATTTATCGGGGTGACATTTCACGTTGGTAACTGACCAAAAATCTGTGTCCTTTATGTTTGATGTTAAACATTTTGGAAAGATTAAAAATGATAAAATAATGAGATGGAGGATTGAGTTGGCATGTTACCATTTTGACATAGTTTATCGTCCGGGGAAGGATAATGTTGCTGCTGATGCACTGTCGAGGGCTTATTGTTCGGTGATTCACGGAGATACGCTTATTAATCTTCACAATGCCTTATGTCATCCTGGGGCTACGAGGATGATACACTTTGTACACAGTAAGAACTTGCCTTTTTCAGTTGAAGACGTCAAGCGGATGACTTCATCATGTTCTATCTGTGCTCGGTGTAAACTGAATTTCTTTAAGCCTCAACGAGCTCATCTTATAAAGGCTACTTCTCCTTTTGAACGTTTGAGTGTTGATTTTAATGGACCTCTTCCTTCAACTACTCAAAACCGATATATATTTACTGTTGTGGATGAGTTTTCAAGGTTCCCTTTTGCTTTTCCTTGTGCAGATGTATCAGCTGCTACAGTTATTAAATGTTTGACTCAACTTTTTGTCATCTTTGGGATGCCTGCGTATATCCATTCGGATCAGGGAAGTTCTTTTATGTCTTCCCAGTTGAAGGAATACCTTCAGAGTCGGGGAATTTCTACTAGTCGAACTACCCCGTATAATCCCCAGGGTAATGGACAGTGCGAACGATACAATGGGGTGATCTGGAAGGCAGTTATGTTGGCGTTGACATCCCGGAACCTTAAGAATACACAGTGGGAAATGGTACTGCCTGATGCCCTGCATTCCATTAGATCATTGCTTTCAACGGCTACTAATGTGACCCCCCATGAAAGGCTCTTTAACTATCTGCGGAGATCTACTATGGGATATTCGGTACCTTCATGGCTTACTATGCAGGGACCTGTGTTGCTTCGACGCCATGTTAGATTGTCAAAATATGACCCCTTGGTGGAGGAGGTGGAGCTGTTGGAGGCAAATTCCCAATATGCTCATATTCGATTCCAAGATGGGAAAGAAAGTACTGTTTCAATTAAAGACTTGGCTCCTTGTGGGGGCCAGCCCTCTTCTGAGGATAATAATAATGGTCATGATTCGGATAATGTGGATGCGGTTACAGATACTACGAATATTTCCAATCCGATTGCAGATAATCATACTTCTATTAGTCAGCCTTTGATAGATGTTTATGACCGTCCCAGTTCATCTTCTGATGGGATTTCTAATCCGGAAACCATTGAGAATCGGGATATGGATAGCCTTCCTGTTGAAGATACTTCTGTGCCTTCTGGCGTGGGAGGGCAAGGAATTTCACCAAGGTTAAGAAGGTCGACACAAACAAGATATCCGGTCGACCGATTGAAAATGGACTTTTAAATTGATAGTAATGTTTTAAAAATTGTTGAAATATTATAGTATATTGTTTTAGTTGAGAGATACTTAATACTTATGTGTAATGTTATTTGTTGTTGTTCATTTAGTATTGTGTTATGTAAATAGTTTTATTCTTGTGCATAGTTTAGTTGTAAATAATTAATTGTAAATTGTAAAAGTTATTAGGTTAGAGTATATTTTAAAGGAGGGGTGAATGTGGTGATTATTCCTTGATTAGTAAAAGTATTGTGATTCGTTGTTTGTTAACTGCCTTGGGATATGTGTTGTAATCTCATTGGTAGTTGATGATCACATGATGTGTTGTGGCTACCTTAAATTCAGTCCTGTTCTAGCTTTAGTTGGGACTGGATGTAGAAAGATATGCTGCCGATTTTAAAGTTAATAAAGTCTAACTTTGGAAGGCAAATCTATTCTTTATTTCAATGATCCATATCGGCCTTCTCCTGAGATCCCCACCATCACAGAAGCCGTTCTTCAGCCAATTCACTCCATGTGGTAGCAAGGAACGGCTGTGTGCACTGGATACGGTCAGAAATGGGAATGTTGGCTGATGACTGCACAGTGTTCAGTGCCATTCACAACTCCTCAGATAATGATGCAGTTCATGCCCGCATGCAACAAGACCTGGACGACGTTCAGGCTTGGGCTGATAAGTGGCAGGTAACATTCGCACCACAGAAGTGCCAGGCAATGACTATCTCCAACAAGCGAGAGTCTAACCACCACCCCTTGACATTCAATGGCATTACCATCGCCGAATCCCCCACCAACAACATCCTGGGGGTCACCGTTGACCAGAACCTTAACTGGACCAGCCACATAAATACTGTGGCAACAAGAGCAGGTCAAAGGCTAGGTATTCTGCGGCGAGTGTCTCAACTCCTGACTCCCCAAAGCCTTTCCACCATCTACAAGGCACAAGTACGGAGTGTGATGGAGTACTCTCCACTTGTCTGGATGAGTGCAGCTCAAATAACACTCTAGAAGCTCGACACCTTACAGGACAAAGCAGCCCGCTTGATTAGCACCCCCTCTAACACTTTAAACATTCAGTCCCCCAACCAAGGACTGCAGCGGTTCAAGGCGGCGGCTCACCTCCACCTTCTCAACGGCAATTAGGGATGGGCAATAAATGCTGGCCTTGCCAGCGACACCCACATCCCATAAAAATGAATTTAAAAAAGTACAGGGAAGGCTATGGGCCCTGTCAACATCCCGTCTGTCGTGCTGAAGACTTTTGCTCCAGAAACAACAGTGTTTCTAGGCAAGCTGTTCCAGTACAGCTACAACACTGGCATCTATCCGCCAATGCCGAAAATTGCCCTGGTATGTCTTGGCCACAAAAAGCAGGACAAATCCAACCCGGCCAATTATCGCAATCACCTCCAAGTTACCACCCATGTCTCACCTCCTGACTCCCCAAAGCTTTCCAGCATCTACAAGGCACAAGTCAGGTGTGTGATGGAATACTCTCCACTTGCCTGGATGAGTGCAGCTCCAACAACACTCAAGTAGCTCGACACATTCCAGGACAAAGCAGCTCACTTGATTGGCACCCCATCCACCACCTTAAACATTCACTCCCCCAACCACCGGCATACCGTGGCTGCAGTGTGTGCCATCTGCAAGATGCGCTGCAGCAAATCACCAAGGCTTCTTCGGCAGCACCTCGCAAACCCGCGATCTCTACCACCTAGAAGGACAAGGGCAGCAGGCGCATGCGAACACCACCACCTCCAAGTTACCACCCATGTCACACACCATCCTGACTTGGAAGTATATTGCCGTTTCTTCATCGTCACTGGGTCAAAATCCTGGAACTTCCTACCGAACAGCACTGTGGGAGTACCTTCACCACACGGACTGCAACAGTTCAAAAGATGGCTCACCACCACCTTCTCAAGGGCAATTAGGGATGGGCAATAAATGTTGGCCTTGTCAGTGAAGCCCACATCCCATAAACACATTTTAAAAAGAGTCTTGATGGTCAAAAACAGATGATGTGAGAGTGTCATCAGAGCAAAAGCCTGAGTAAGCCAGGGTGATACCAACGAGGCATCTTTATGATTGGATTTTGTGTTTGGGTGTCAGTCAATCATTGGTTCAGGAGGGCTCCATAGGTATTGAATGAGAGTAAGGTTATAAGCAGGAGTTCTTAACAGCCACAAATTGCAGGAGATTCCAGGAGCAGGAGATTTCAGAGACACAGTAGAAGATTTCAGGAAGAATCAAGGAGACCCCGGGAGACGAGAAGAGATGAGAGACAAGAGACACAGGGTGCAGCTTACTCACAGTTGCGGCTTGTACCCATAGTATGAACGGTAATATAAGTCTCAATTATACTCTGTAACTGCTGCTTGAATACTGTAGTGAATGAAGTCTTGCTTGTGCTGAATAAAGTTAAATCACTGTCCCCAATACGGGTCAACCTCGAATCATTTGGAACCAGGGTCCCTCTGAACATAACATAAGAACATAAGATATAGGAGCAGGAGGAGGTCATTTGGCCCCTCGAGCCTGCTCCACCATTCAATAACATCATGGCTGATCTGATCTTGAGCACAACTCCACTTCCCTGCCTGCTCCCCATAACCCTTGACTCCCTTCTCGTTCAACAATCTGTCTATCTCCACCTTAAATATATTCAATGACCCAGCATCCACTGCTCTCTGGGGAAGAGAATTCCAAAGATTCACGACCCTCAGAGAGAAGAAATTCTTTCTCATCTCCGTTTTAAATTGCTGCCCCCTTATTCTGAAATTATGCCCCCTCGTTCTTGATACCCCCACGAGGGGAAACATCCTCTCTGCATCTACCCTGTCAAGCCCCTTCAGCGTCTTATATGTTTCAGTAAGATCCCCTCTCATTCTTCTAAACCCCAATGAGTATCGGCCCAACCTGCTCAACCTTTCCTCATCAGACAACCCTTTCAACTCAGGAATCAACCGAGTGAACCTTCTCTGAACAGCCTCCAATGCAAGTATATCCTTCCTTAAATAAGGAGACCAAAACTGTACACAGTACTCCAGGTGTGGTCTCACCAATGCCCTGTACAGTTGTAACAGGACTTCCCTACTTTTATACTCCATTCCCTTTGCAATAAAGGCCAACACTCCATTTGCCTTTCTAATTACTTGCTGTACCTGCATGCTAACTTTTTGTGATTCATGTACAAGGACCCCCAGATCGCTCTGTACCTCAGCATTTTGTAATCTCTCCCCATTTAAATAATAATGTGCTTTTTCATTTTTCCTACCAAAGTGGATAACCTCGCCTTTTCCCACATTATACTCCATCTGCCAGATTTTTGCCCACTCACTTAGCCTATCTATATTCCTTTGGAGATTCTTTGGCCTAGAAATTGGGTTCTGGCGTAGGCAGGGCTTTAGCGCCGGAAGTTAGTGCTGGCACTAAGTCCCCCTGCGCGCGCCAAAAATTCAGTAGTGCCGCGCCCAAACGGCTGCCGGCGCTACTGTAGGGTCTTTGCGGCGGTACATCGGCGCTAACTGCCGTTTCGCGCCGCAATTCCGGCGCTGCGGCACCTGATGCGGTGCGGCAGGCTGGGGACGTGCAGGCCTCCTCCTCCCGTTAAGGAGGAGCTGCCTGCACCCGGCCGCGGCCCGCGCAAATCAGCTTAAAAATGAGCCCGGCACCTCGGACAAGTGCCAGGCTTGCATCTGTTCCGGGTGGGGGGGGGGGAGAAGTCCGGGGAGGGAGCTGCGGGCAGGCGGCCGGCGGGAAAGTGGCCGGCCGCCGCGGGGCCTTTAATGCGCCGGCGCAAACTGGAGTAAGGCACCTCTGACAGAACGTTGCTTGCGGCTGCCACGGGCGAGGCGGCCGCAACTCAATTTCGGAGTTCGGCCGGGTTACCACGGCAACCGGGACGCTGCGCACACCGATGATGTCATCGGTGCCGGCGCAGCGCTACCGGTGCAATGCCGATTTAGGGCCCCAGGGAATTTTTAAACTGGCCATAACTCTGGCGCTAGTCCCTCTAGCGCCTCAAAAGCGGCGCTAAGGCAACTGAATTTCTAGGCCATGGTGTCCTCCACACAATTTGCTTTCCCACCTATCTTTGTATCAGCAAATTTGGCTACATTACACTCGGTCCCTTCATCCAAGTCATTAATATAGATTGTAAATAGTTGAGGCCCCAGCACTGATCCCTGCGGCACCCCACTAGTTACAGTTTGCCAACCTTATAATGACGCATTTATCCCGACTCTGTTTTCTGTTAGTTAGCCAATCCTCTATCCATGTTAATATATAACCCCCAACCCTATGAGCTCTTTTTTTATGTAATAACCTTTTATGTGGCACCTTATAGAATGCCTTCTGGAAATCCAAATACACGAGATCTACTTGTTCCCCTTTATCAACCCTGCTCGTTAAATTTTCTGGAGATCTTTGAGGATGTGTCAAACATGATTTCCCTTTCATAAAACCATACTGACTCTACTTGACTATATAATGATTTTCTAAATGTCCTGTTACCACTTCCTTAATGATGGACTCCAGCATATTCCCAATGACAGATGTTAGGCTAACTGGTCGATAGTTGCCCGTTTTCTGTTTCCCTCCTTTCTTAAACAGGGGCGTTACATTTGCGGTTTTTCAGTCCGCTGGGACCTCTCCAGAATCCAGGGAATTTTGGTAGATTACAAAAATTGCATCCACTATCTCTGCAGCCACCTCTTTTAAGACTCTAGGATGCAGGCTATTGGGTCCAGGGGACTTGTCCACCTTTAGTCCCATTAGTTTGCCTAGTACTTTATAGAGATAGTGATTGTTTTAAGTCCCCCGCCCACCCAAATAGCTCCTTGATTATCCATTATTGGGATGCTTGTAGTGTCTTCTACTGTGAAGACCGATATAATATATTTGTTCAAAGTCTCTGCCATTTCCCTGTTCTCCATTATTAATTCCCCAGACTCATCCTCTAGGGGACCAACATTTACTTTAGCTACTCTCTTTTTTTATATACCTGTAGAAGCTCTTACTGTCTGTTTTTATATTTCTTGCTAACTTACTCTCAGAAGCTATCTTCTCTCTCTTTATCGTCTTTTTAGTCGTCCTTTGCTCATTTTAAAAAAATTTCCCGGTCCTCTGGCCTTCCACTATTCTTTGCAACATTGTATGTTTTTTTTTTCAATTTGATACCATCCTTTACTTCCTTAGTTCACCACGGATGGTTCATCCTTCTCTTAGAGTCTTTCTTTCTCACTGGAATATATCTTTGCTGAGAGTTATGAAATATATCCTTAAATGTTTGCCACTGCTTTTCTACAGTCTTACCCTGTAATATATTTTCCCAGTCCACTTTAACCAAGTCTGCTTTCATACCTTTGTAATTACCTTTAAGTAAGTTCAGGACACAAGTTTGAGACCTAGATTTCTCACCGTCAAATTGAATTTGAAATTCTATGATGCTATGATCACTCTTCCCAAGAGGATCCTTCACTACGAGATCATTAATTAAGCTAGCCTCGTTACACATTACCAGTTATAAAATAGTCTTCTCCCTGGTTAGTTCCACAACGTATTGTTCCAAGAAACCATCCCGTATACACTCTCAGAACTCTTCCTCAAGTCTACCTTTGTCAGTTTGCTTTGTCTAATCAATATGCAGATTAATATCTCCCATGATTATAGCTGTAACTTTCTTACAAGCCCCTATTATTTCTTGACTTATACTGTGCCCTACAGTGTGGATACTGTTTCAGGGCCTGTAGACCACTGCCACCAGTGACTTCTTACCCTTATTATTTCTTATCTCCACCCAAACTGATTCTACGTCTTGATCTTCTAATCAATATCATTTCTCATTACTGCACTGATCTCATTCCTTATTAACAGAGCTACACCACCTCCTTTTCCTTTCTGCCTATCCTTACGAAATGGCAAATACCCCTGAATATTCAGTTCCCAGCCTTGGACACCTTGCAACCACGTCTCTGTAATGGCTATTGGATCATACCCATTTATTTCTATTTGTGCTGTCAACTCATTTATCTTGTTACAAATGCTGCATGCGTTCAGATGTAGAGCATTTAATTTTGTCTTTTTACCATTTTTCCCTACTTTGACCCCACTTTCTGATGCACTCCTGTGTATACGCTCTGTCCCTTCCTGTCACACTCTGATTATCATTACCCCTATTGCTACCCTGCACTTTTGCCTTCTCATTTTTCTTTGACTTTTTAAATTCCCGCTCAGCGTATCCCTCCCCCCTCCACACTATTTAGTTTAAAGCCATATCTACAGCCCTAGTTATTCGATTCGCCAGGACACTGGCCCCAGCCTGGTTCGAATGAAGCCCGTCCCAACGGAACAGCTCCCACTTAGCCCAGTACTGGTGCCAGTGCCCCAGGAATCGAAACCCATTTCTCCAACACCAATGTTCAAGCCACTCGTTCATCTCTCTGATCCTATTTACCCTGTGTCAATTTGCACATGGCTCAGGTAGTAATCCAGAGATTATTACTGTTGTGGTTCTGCTTTTTAATTTAGCCCCTAGCTGCTCGTACTCCCTCAACAGAATCTCTTTCTTTGTCCTGCCTATGTCATTGGTACCTACATGGACCACGACAATGGGATCTTCCCCTCCTACTCTAAGTTCCTCTCCAGCCCAGAGGAGATGTCCTTTACCGTGGTAGCGGGCAGGCAACACAGCCTTCAGGACTCACGCTCTTGACTGCAGAGAACAGCGTTTATCCCCCTTAATGTACAGTACCCTACCACTAGCACATTTCTTTTTGCTCCCCCCACTTGAATGGCTCCCTGTTCCACGGTGCTGTGGTCAGTTCGCTCATCCTCACTGCAGTCCCTGCTCTCGCCCACACAGAGAGTAAAACCTCGTAACTATTTGACAAGAGCAAGAGCTGAGGCTCATCCACCACTAACTCCTGGGTCCCCATACCTGCCTCGCTTGTAGTCACACCCACCTGTCACTGACCACGGACCAAATTTGAATGAATTAATCTCAGGGGTGTGACTGCCTCCTGGAACAGAGCGTCCAGGTAACTCGCCCCCTCCCTGATGTGTCTCAGTGTTTGAAGCTCGGATTCCAGCTCATCAACACGGAGCCGAAGTTCCTCGAGCAACCAAAATGGTGTCCACCAGCTCCCACATGGTGGAGCAGTAATACATCGCCTGCCCTGGCATCTCTGGAATCTTATAAATTGGCGAGCTTAGCCAGGAGGTTGATTGACAGCTGATTGTTTTATAAACTATTCGGTGCAGGCAAGATCCTAGGACTGGCGTGGTTAGCGCGACCTGGTCAGTTAAAGAAGGAAAACCTTCGAGGGGTTAGGACACTGCGACCGACCAGTATTACTAGCAACAAGTTAGTACAATTGACGGGCTAGACAGAAGTTGCGCATGTCACAGATAAAGAGTTGAGAAAATTATGTTTAACTGATTTAGTATCGTTTCTGACGAGTCAAGAAGCAGAGTCATATCAGAAGGTGATAGAGAGGGTCCAGAGCCAAGGGACTCTGGGAAAGGTCGAAACAGACAAAGGGGAGCACTGGGCAGGCTGTGCAGCCCATTTCTGTGCTCAGCGTAGTGAAGTAAGAGAAGGAAAACATTTAGCCGCACAGAGAATAAGAGAAGGGGAACATTTGGAAATGCAGAAAATAATAGAGGGAAAAGAATGCCAGCAGCTAGAAACCAGGTATCTGGGAACTCAGCAAAGGAACAAAATAAACAGGGAATTGGGGAGACAGGAAAAGCTGCTGAGACGGCAGATCGAAAGGCGAATAAAAGAAACTTAAAGTTGTATGATCTGTCTGTACCAGTAATCTCACGGTCATTGTATGATCTGTCTGTAGCAGTAATTTCACGGTCACTGTATGATCTGTCTGTACCAGTAATCTCACGGTCACTGTATGATCTGTCTGTACCAGTAATCTCACGGTCATTGTATGATCTGTCTGTACCAGTAATCTCACGGTCACTGTATGATCTGTCTGTACCAGTAATCTCATGGTCATTGTATGATCTGTTTGTACCAGTAATCTCACGGTCACTGTATGATCTGTCTGTACCAGTAATCTCATGGTCATTGTATGATCTGTCTGTACCAGTAATCTCATGGTCATTGTATGATCTGTCTGTACCAGTAATCTCACGGTCACTGTATGATCTGTCTGTCCCAGGAGTCTCACGGTCACTGTATGATCTGTCTGTCCCAGGAGTCTCACGGTCACTGTATGATCTGTCTGTCCCAGTAATCTCACAGTCACTGTATGATCTGTCTGTCCCAGTAATCTCACAGTCACTGTATGATCTGTCTGTCCCAGTAATCTCACAGTCACTGTATGATCTGTCTGTCCCAGTAATCACATGGGCATTGTATGATAAGAACATCAGAAATAGGAGCAGGAGTAGGCCATTCGGACCTTCGAGCCTGCTCCACCATTCAATGAGATCATGGCTGATCTTTTGCCGCAACTCCATTCACCGGCCCTATCGCCATATCCCTTGGTGCCCTTACTAGTCAGAAATCTATCGACTTCTGTTTTGAATATACCCAATGACTGAGCCGCCACAGCCCTCTGGGGTAGAGAATTCCAAAGATTCATGGGAAACATTCTCGCAGCATCCACCCTATCAAGCCCTGTAATAATTTTGTATGCTTCAATGAGATCCCCTCATTCTTCTGAATTCAAGAGAATTCAGGCCTAGTTTATTCAATCTCTTCTCATACGACAGTCCCGCCCTCCCAGGAATCAATCTCGTGAACCTTTGTTACACTCCCTCTATGGCAAGCACATCCTTCCTTAGGTAAGGAGACCAACATTGTAATGTCATGGTCACTGTATGATAATAAGAACTTAAGAACATAAGAAAATGCAAAATAGGAGCAGGAGTAGGCCATTTGGCCCTTCGAGCCTGCTCCACAATTCAAGAAGATTATGGCTGATATGCTGCTTCATCTCCACTTCCCTGCACTATCCCCACATCCCTTAATTCTCCTAATATTCAAAATTCTATCGATCTCTGCCTTTAATATACTCAACGACTTAGGTACCACAGTTCTCTGGGGTGGAGAATTCCAAAGATTCACCACCCTCTGAGTGAACACATTTCTCCTCATCTCAGTCCGAAATGGCCCACTCCTTATTCTGAGACCGTGACCCCTAGTTCTCGACTCGCCAGCCACGGGAAATATCCTCCCTGCATCTACCCTGTCAAGCCCTGCGAGAATTTTGTATGTTTCAATGAGATCACTTCTCATTCTTCTAAACTCTAGAGAATATAGGCCCAGTCTACTCAACCTCTCCTCACCCCATCCCAGGAACCAGTCTGGTGAACCTTCGTTGCACTCGCTCTATGACATGTAAAACCTTCATTAGGTAAGAACAGAACTGTTTACAATACTCCAGATGTGGTCTTACTAGAGCCCTATATAATTGCAGTAAACATCTTTACTCTTATACTCCAATACACTTGTAATAAAGGCCAACATACCATTTGCTTTCCTAATTGCTTGCTGTACTTGCATGTTAATTTTCAGTGATTTGTGAACAAGGACACCCACATCCCAATGAACACCAACATTTCACAATCCCTCACCATTTATAAAATACTCTACTTTGCTATTTTCCTACCAAAGTGGATAACTTCACATTTGTCCACGTTATATTTCATTTGCCATGTTCTTGCCCACTCACTTAGCCTGTCTATATCCACTTGAAGCCTCCTTGCATTCCCCTCACAAATTACATTCCTACCCAGCTTTGAATCATCAGCAAACATGGATATATTACATTTGGTCCCCTCATCCAATTCATTAATATCAACTGTGAATCGCTGAAGCACCAGCACTGATCATTGTGGTACCTGACTAGTTACAGATTGCTAACCCGAAAATGAGTTGTTTATTCATACTCTCTGTTTTCTGTCCGTTAACCAATCCTCAATCCATGCTACAGGAAACTTTGTGCTATCCGGAGGTGAGCTATCCGGCAATCTGGAGACACCGGCAAAAATCAGCAGCCATTTTTTATTCTTTTTGTTTTTTGTTGTTGCTTTGTTTGGACAGTCAAGCTGTGCAAGGTCTGTAGCTATAGCAACAGCTTCAGCTACAGAGCTTTAGGGCCACACCTGAGTGTTTAGAAGCTGTTGCTAAGCAACAGTGTTGTCAAATACGGAGATAAGAATCTCCGTATCTCTCAACATTAACTCTGGAGAGTACGGCACTTTTTAGGCAACGGCAGCAGCTCGGTCCCATGGGTGCCGGGTAGCACAAAGTTTCCTGTACTATATTAGCCCCAATCCCATGAGCCCTAATTTTGGTTAACAACCTCTTGTGTGGCACCTGCTAGAATGCCTTCTGAAAATCCAAATACACCACATCCACCGGTTCCCCCTTATCGATTCTGCTAGTTACATCAAAAAACTCGAACCGATTTATCAAACACGATTTCCCTTTAATAAATCCGTGTAGACACTGCCCAATCCTATTATTTTTTTCTAGGTGCCCTGTAATCACAACATTAATAATAGATTCCTTGTGCATTGAGTGGTGCTGGAGTTTTGCTAAGTGGGAGAAAAATCATTTAAGTGTATTTTGTGAATTTTAGTGTGTTAAGAAGTCAATTATTTGAAGTAAGTTTAATTTTTTAAGGGTTTTTTAAACTCTTGGGCAGTTTAAACCGGAAGTAGAATCCGGGTATAAAAGGGGAGGGGCTAGTGCAGTGCACGGAGTGCCTTGTGCATTGAGTGGTGCTGGAGTTTTGCCAAGTGGGAGAGTTCGGATAAGTGGGAGGTGAGGGTGTGTTTTTTGCTCTGTTTTGTTCCCCACTCCCAGGCTTGGACAACACTGCGGAGGCGGAGCAGTGAGACGAGTCAACCAAACAGGCCCCACAGACAGTATTCAAGGAGGAGGTTGGTGATCAGCTGGTTGGTTGCTTTTCTTCCTTCTCTTCTCTTTTATACCGTTAAGTTGGTAAGTCCTTTGAATAGTGGTGTGACATTATCATCTATATCCAGGCAGGGTCTTCATAACTAATAATAAGAAATTTAATTAATTATATAGAATGGAGCAGGTGATGTGTTACTGTTGCGAGATATGGGAGCCGGTGGTCCCCATTGAGGCTCACGGTGATTACATCTGCGACAAGTGTTTGCTGCTAGAGGAACTCAAGTTCCATGTTATGGAGCTTGAGACCGAGCTTCAGACACTGCGACACATCAGGGAGGGGGGGAAGTTCCTGGACACTCTGTTTCAGGAGATGGTCACACCTATGAAGTTAATTACTGCAGATGTAGTCCGTGGTCAGGGACAGGACGGTGTGACTACGAGTGAGGAAGGTACAGGGATCCAGGATGTAGTGTTGAAGGAGACGCAGCCCTTGTTCTTGTCCAGCAGGATCGAGGTTCTTACTCCCTGTGAGGGCGGGAGTGGGGACTGCAGGGAGGATGAGCAACCTGGCCACAGCACCGTGGTACAGGGGGCCATTCAAGTGGAGGGAGTAAAAAGAAATGTTGTAGTGGTAGGGGATAGTATCATTAGGGGGATAGATAGGGTTCTCTGCAGTCAAGAACGGGAGTCCCGAAGGCTGTGTTGCCTGCCCGGTGTGAGGGTTAAGGACATCTCTTCTGGGCTGGAAAGAAACTTGGAGTGGGAGCAGGAGGATCCAGTTGTCGTGGTCCATGTTGGTACAAATGACGTAGATAGGACAAGGAAGACGGTTCTGTTAAAGGAGTATGAGCAGCTAGGGGTCAAATTAAAAAACAGAACCTCAAGGGTAATAATCTCTGGGTTATTACCTGAGCCACGAGCGAATATGGCTAGGATAAATAAAATTAAAGAGTTAAATGCGTGGCTCAAAGACTGGTGTGGGAGAAATGGGTTTTGCTTCTTGGGACACTGGCACCAATACTGGGACAGGAGGGAGCTGTTCCGTTGGGACGGACTCCACTTGGCCAGTGCTGGGACTAGAGTCCTGGCGAATCATATAACTAGGGCTGTAGAGAGGGCTTTAAACTAATTAGTGGGGGGGAGGTTTCTAGAGAGCAAATAATAGAAATGACAACAGAGAAGGTCATAGACTTAGGTAGCAGTGGGGGAATTAAAAAACAGAATGTGTCAGGAAGGGACAGAAGGTATGGAGCAAAAAGTAAAGTACTAAAAAGGGAAAAAACAGGAACTAAGTGTTACAAAACATATTTGAAAGTTCTTTATCTGAATGCACGTAGCATTCGTAACAAAATGAATGAGTTAACGGCACAAATAACGACATATAGGTATGATCTTGTGGCCATTACAGAAACATGGCTGCAGGGTGACCATGACTGGGAATTAAACATACCAGGATATTTAACAATCAGGAAGGACAGGCAGGAAGGGAGAGGAGGTGGGGTGGCTATGTTAATAAAGGAAGGAATCACTATAATACAGAGAAATGATATTGGGTCAAAGGAGCAGGATAGTGAAACAGTTTGGGTGGAGATAAGGAATAATAAGGGGAAAAAAACACTAGTGGGTGTAGTCTATAGGCCTCCGAACAGTTGCAACTCTGTTGGACGGAGTATTAATCAGGAAATAGTTGAGGCTTGTAATAAGGGAACAGCTATAATTATGGGGGATTTTAATTATCATATTAACTGGACAAATCAAATTTGGCAGAGCAGCCTTGAGGATGAGTTCATTGAGTGTATTAGGGATGGGTTTCTTGAGCACTATGTAACTGAACCGACCGGGGGCAAGCAACCTTAGATTTGGTCCTGTGTAATGAGACAGGATTAATTAAAAATGTCCTAGTAAAGGATCCCCTTGGAATGAGTGACCATAACATGGTTGAGTTCCATATTCAATTAGAGGGTGAGAAGGTTGGATCTCAAACAAGCGTGCTGAGCTTGAATAAAGGAGACTATGAAGGTATGAGAGCGGAATTGATTAGAGTGGACTGGGAAAATAGATTAAAGGGTAAGACGGTACATGATCAGTGGTGTACATTTAAGGAGTTATTTTACAACTTCCAAAAAAAATATATTCCACTGAGGGAAAAAAGGGTGTAAAAGAAAAGACAGCCATCCGTGGCTAAGTAAAGTAATTAAGGATAGTATCTGACTAAAAACAAGGGCATATAAGGTAGCCAAATCTAGTGGGAGGATGGAAGATTGGGAAGTCTTTAAAAGACAGCAAAAAATAACAAAAAGATTGATTAAGAAAGGGAAGATAGATTATGAAAGTAAATTAGCAAAAAATATAAAAACAGACAGGAAAAGTTTCTATAGTTATATAAAAAGAAAAAAGGTGGCTAAAGTAAATGTTGGTCCCTTAGAGGATAAGACTGGAAAATTAATGGTGGGAAACATGGAGATGGCAAAAACACTGAACAATTATTTTGTATCAGTCTTTACAGTAGAGGACACTAAGAATATCCCAACACTGGACAAACAGGGGGCTCTAGGGGGGGAGGAACTAAATACAATTAAAATCACTAAGGAAGTGGTACTTGGTAAAATAATGGGACTCAAGGCGGATAAATCCCCTGGACCTGATGGCTTGCATCCTAGGGTCTTGAGGAAAGTGGCGTTAGGGATTGTGGCTGCATTGGTAATAATTTTCCAAAACTCACTGGACTGAGCAAAGGTCCCGGCAGATTGGAAAACTGCTAATGTAACACCCTTATTTAAAAAGGGTAGTAGGCAGAAGGCTGGAAACTATAGACCTGTTTGCCCAACATCTGTGGTTGGTAAAATGTTAGAGTCCATTATTAAGGAGACAGTAACGGGACATTTGGATAAACATAATTTAATAGGCCAAACTCAGCATGGTTTCATGAAGGGGAAGTCATGTTTGACAAATTTGCTGGAGTTTTTTGAGGAAGTAACATACAGGGTGGATAACGGGGAACCAGTGGACGTAGTGTATTTAGACTTCCAAAAGGCATTTGACAAGGTGCCACACAAAAGATTATTGCTCAAGATAAAAAATCACGGGATTGGGGGTAATATTCTGGCGTGCGTGGAGGATTGGCTCTCTAACAGAAGGCAGAGAGTTGGGATAAATAGTTCATTCTCAGATTGGCAACCAGTAACTAGTGGTGTACCGCAGGGGTCAGTGCTGGGTCCCCAACTCTTTACAATCTATATTAACGATTTAGAGGAGGGGACCGAGTGTAACATATCAAAGTTTGCAGATGATACAAAGATGGGACGGAAAGTAGTGAGTGAGGAGGACATAAAAAACCTGCAAAGGGACATAGACAGGCTAAGTAAGTGGGCAGAGATTTGGCAGATGGAATACAATACTGGAAAGTGTGAGGTTATGCACTTTGGCAGGAAAAATCATAGAGCAAGTTATTATCTTAATGGCAAGAAACTGGAAAGTACTGTAGTACAAAGGGATCTGGGGGTCCTGGTGCATGAAACTCAAAAAGTTAGTATGCAGGTGCAGCAAGTAATCAAGAAGGCCAATGGAATGTTGGCTTTTATTGCTAGGGGGATGGAATATAAAAACAGGGAGGTATTGCTGCAGTTGTACAAGGTATTGGTGAGACCGCACCTGGAATACTGCATGCAGTTTTGGTGTCCATACTTAAGAAAAGACATACTTGCTCTCGAGTCAGTACAAAGAAGGTTCACTCGGTTAATCCTGGGGATGAGGGGGTGGTCATATGAGGAGAGGTTGAGTAGATTGGGACTCTACTCATTGGAGTTCAGACGAATGAGAGGCGATCTTATTGAAACATATAAGATTGTGAAGGGGCTTGATCGGGTGGATGCGGTGAGGATGTTCCCAATGATGGGTGAAACTAGAACTAGGGGGCATAATCTTAAAATAAGGGGCTGCTCTTTCAAAACTGAGATGAGGAGAAACTTCTTCACTCAGAGGGTGGTAGGTTTGTGAAATTTGCTGCCCCAGAAAGCTGTGGAAGCTACATCATTAAATAAATTTAAAACAGAAATAGATAGTTTCCTAGAAGTAAAGGGAATTAAGGGTTACGGGGAGCGGGCAGGAAATTGGACATGAGTCTAGGTTCGGAATGGTCATGGCCCTGTGGGTAGTGGAGTGGGCCCAGGGGTCGTGTAGCCTGGTTCTGCTCCTACTGTGTTCTAATTCTGTGTTAGATTTCAGGAGATGGTTTTATTCCTGTTCCTGGCTGGGGTGGAGATCGCCTTTACAGAAGGTAAGTACTGTAGAAAATATAGGGACAGAGTGATCTCCTGGAAGAATTTCGATCGCCTAGATGGGTCGGAGAGGAATTTCCCAGATTTTTTTCTCCCAAATTGGCCATTGGGTCTTTATCTGGTTTTTCGCCTCTCCCGGGAGATCACATGGGTTCGGTGGATGCACAGTGATAGAAGATTTGAGGTTAGGATCAGATCAGCCATAATCTTATTGAATGGTGGAGCAGGCTCGAGGGGCCGATTGGTCTACTCCTGCTCCTATTTCTTATGTTCTTATGTTCTTATGTTCCAGCAATTTTCCTACTAATGACGTCAGGCTAACTGGTCCGTAATTCCCCGTTTTCTCACTCACAGCTCCCTTAAATGGTGGGGGTACATTTGCTACTTTCCAATCGCGGGAACCATTCCAGAATCTGATCTGTCTCCATCAGGAATCTTACGGTCACTGTATGGTCTGTCTGTATCAGTAATCTCATGGTCATTGTATGATCTGTCTGTACCAATAATCTCATGGTCATTGTATGATCTGTCTGTAGCAATAATCTCATGGTCACTGTGTGACCTGTCTGTACCAGTAATATCATGATCAATCTATGATCTGTCTATACCAGTACCCGAAGTAAATGTATGATCTGTCTGTACAAGTAATCTCACGGTCACTGTATGATCTGTCTGTACCAGTAATCTCATGGTCACTGTATGATCTGTCTGTACCAGTAATCTCATGGTCACTGTATAATCTCTTGTACCAGTAATCTCATGGCCACTATGATCTGTCTGTAGCAGTAATCTCAGTAAATATATGATCTGTCTGTGCCAGTAATCTCTCAGTCACTGTATGATCTGTCTGTACCAGTAATCTCACTGTCACTGTATGATCTGTTGTACCAGTAATCTCATGGTCACTGTATGATCTGTCTGTACCAGTAATCACACGGTCACTATGATCTGTCTGTACCAGTAAACTCACGGTCACTGTTTGATCTGTCTATACCAGTAATCTCACGATCACTGTATGATCTGTCTGTACCAGTAATCTTACGGTAACTGTGTGATAAGAACTAAAGAACATATGATCTGTCTGTGCCATAGCACGTTTACGGAGTTGGACACACCGCAGGTAGAGGTTGAACAGGCAGAAAGGGAATGGGGGACCAACAGGCAGAGTACTAGGCGCAGGCAGGTAGTGCAGGGATCCCCTGTGGACATCCCCCTCTCAAACAGATACACCACTTTGAGTGCTGTTGGGGGGGTGGCGTTACCAGAGGAAAGCAGCATCAGCCTAATCCTGGCACCAGGGGTGGCTCTGCTGCACAGAACGGGAGGAAAAAGCAGGGTAGAGCTATAGTAATAGGGGATTCTATTGTAAGGGGAATAGATAGGCGTTTCTGCGGCCGCAAACGAGACTCCAGGATGGTGTGTTGCCTCCCTGGTGCAAGGGTCAAGGATGTCTCACAGCGGCTGCAGAACATCTTGGAAGGGGAGGGTGAACAGCCAGTTGTTGTGGTGCATATAGGCACCAACGATATAGGTAAAAAGCGGGATGAGCTCCTTAAAGCGGAATATTGGGAGTTAGGAGGTAAATTAAAAAATAGGACCTCAAAAGGTAGTAATCTCAGGATTGCTATTAGTGCCACAATCTAGTCAGAGTAGAAATAGAAGAATATTTCAGATGAACACATGACTAGAGGAATGGTGCAACGGGGAGGGATTCAAGTTCCTGGGACATTGGAACCGGTTCTGGGGGAGCTGGGACCAGTTCAAACCGGACGGTTTACACCTGGGCAGGGCTGGAACTGATGTCCTAGGGGGAGTGTTTGCTAGTGCTCTGGGGGAGGGTTTAAACTAAAATGGCAGGGGGTTGGGAACCTGAGCAGGGAGACAGAGGAAAGGGAAACAAGGATAAAAGCAAAAGATAGGAAGGAGAAAAACAAAAGTGGAAGTCAGAGAAATCAACGGTTTAAATCAAACGTGGCCACAGTAAATAATAATTCTAATAGGTCTAAGAGCGTTAAATAAACAAGCCTGAAGGCTTTGTGTATTAATGCGAGGAGCATTCGTAATAAGATGGATGAATTAGCTGCGCAAATAGAGGTAAACGATTATGATTTGATTGGGATTACGGAAACATGGCTCCAGGGTAGCCAAGGCTGGGAATTCAACATCCAGGGGTATTCAATATTCAGGAAAGGTAGGCAAAAAGGAAAGGGAGGTGGGGTAGCATTGCTGGTTAAAGAAGGGATTAACACAATTGTAATGAAGGATATTAGCTCTGATGATGTGGAATCTGTATGGGTAGAACTGAGAAATACCAAGTGGCAGAAAACATTAGTAGGAGTGGTATATAGACCTCCAAACAGTAATGCGGAGGTTGGGGATGGCATTAAACAGGAAATTAGAGACGCGTGCAATAAGGGCACAGCAGTTATCATAGCTGACTTTAATCGACATATAGATTGGGCTAACCAAATTAGTAACAATACTGTGGAGGAGGAATTCCTAGAGTGCATACGGGATGGTTTCCTGGACCAATATGTCGAGGAACCAACCAGAGATCAGGCCATCTTAGACTGGGTATTATGTAACGAGAAGGCATTAATTAGCAATCTTGTTGTGCGAGGCCCCTTGGGTCGGAGCGATCATAATATGATCGAATTCTTCATTAAGATGGAGAATGTTAAGTCTGTGTGTCCCAGTTATAGAGTCATAGAGTCATAGAGTTTTACAGCACAGAAAGAGGCCCTTCGGCCCATCGTGTCTGCGCCGCCCATCCATCCCTGTCCAGTCTAATCCCATTTTCCAGCATTTGGTCCATAGCCTTGTATGCAATGGCATTTCAAGTGCTCATCCAAATGCTTCTTGAATGTTGTGAGGGTTCCTGCCTCTACCACCCTTTCAGGCATTGAGTTCCACATTCCAACCACCCTCTGGGTGAAAAAGTTCCTCCTCAAATCCCCTCTAAATCTCCTGCCCCTTACCCTGAATCTATGCCCCCTTGTTATTGACCCCCCTACTAAGGGGAAAAGTTCCTCTTTATCTACCCTATCTATGCCCCTCATCATTTTGTACACCTCAATCAGGTCCCCCCTCAGCCTTCTTTGCTCCAAGGAAAACAACCCCAGCCTGTCCAGCCTCTCTTCATAGCTGAGGCGCTCCATCCCAGGTAACATCCTGGTGAATCTTCTCTGCACCCTCTCCAAAGCAATCACATCCTTCCTATAGTGAGGCGACCAGAACTGCACACAGTACTCCAGCTGTGGCCTCACCAGCGTTTTGTACAGCTCCATCATAACCTCCCTGCTCTTATATTCTATGCCTCGACTAATGAAGGCAAGTATCCCATATGCCTTTTTAACCACCTTATCTACCTGTTCTGCTGCCTTCAGGGATCTATGTACATGTACACCAAGGTCCCTCTGACCCTCTGTACTTCCTAGGGTCCTACCACTCATTGTGTATTCCCTTGCCTTATTTGTCCGTCCAAAATGCATCACCTCGCACTTTTCAGGGTTAAATTCCATTTGCCACTTTTCCGCCCATCTGACCAACCCGTTTATATCGTCCTGTAGCCTGAGGCTTTCCTCCTCACAATTTACCACCCCACCAATTTTCGTGTCATCTGCGAACTTACTGATCATACCTTTTACATTCTCATCCAAATCATTTATGTAGATCACAAACAACAAGGGACCCAGCACCGATCCCTGAGGTACCCCACTGGACACAGGCTTCCAGTCACAAAAGCAACCTTCGACCATCACCCTCTGCCTCCTGCCACTCAGCCAGTTTAGGATCCAACGCGCCAAGGCACCCTGGATCCCATGGGCTCTTACCTTCTTGACCAGTCTCCTATGCGGGACTTTGTCAAAAGCTTTACTGAAGTCCATGTAAACCACATCCACAGCATTTCCCTCATCCACCCCACTAGTCACCCCCTCGAAAAATTCAATCAGATTTGTCAGACATGATTTACCCTTGACAAAGCCATGCTGACTATCCCCGATTAATCCTTGCCTCTCCAAGTGGAGACTAATTTTGTCCCTCAGAATTTTTTCCAATAATTTCCCTACCACAGATGTTAGGCTCACTGGCCTGTAATTCCCTGGTTTATCCCTGCTACCCTTCTTGAATAATGGTACTACGTTAGCTGTTCTCCAGTCCTCTGGTACATCCCCTGTGGCCAGAGAGGTTCTGAAAATTTGTGTCAGAGCCCCTGCAATCTCCTCCTTTGCCTCCCACAGCAGCCTGGGATACATCTCGTCCGGGCCTGGGGATTTATCCACTTTTTGGCCTGCTAAAACCGCTAGCACCTCCTCCCTCTCGATGCTAATATGTTCAAGTATGTCACAGCCCCCTTGCCCGATTTCTATGTCTGCATCGTCTTTCTCCATAGTGAACACAGATGCAAAAAATTCATTTAAAACCCCGCCTACATCATCTGGCTCCACACACAGATTGCCACTTTGGTCCCTAATGGGCCCTACCCTTTCCCTGGTTATCCTCTTGCCCTTAATATACTTATAAAACATCTTAGGATTTTCCTTTATTTTGCTCGCCAGTGTTATTTCATGGCCCCTCCTCGCCCTCCTAATTTCTTTTTTAATATGCCCCTGCATTTTTTATACTCCTCTAGGGCTTCTTCCGTCTTTAGTCTTTTGTAACTGCCAAAAGCCCCCCTTTTATTTCTAATGCATTTTTGTATATCCCTTGTCATCCAAGGTTCCCTTTGCTTGTTGGTCCCACCCTTGACCTTTACAGGAACATGTTGGCGTTGTACTCTCTCTATTTCCCTTCTGAAAGTGTCCCACTGTTTTGATGCGGATTTTCCTAGAAGTAGTTGCTCCCAGTCCAATTTGGCCAGATCCTGCCTTATCATATTAAAATCGGCCTTCCGCCAATTTAGAACCCTTATTTCCGGGCCGTCTTTGTCTTTTTCCATGACCACCTTAAATCTCACTGAAGTTATGCTTATTATAAATCACTGGACACAGGCCACAAGAATAACTTTAACAGGTCTTTACTATTCGGAGGTCAGGGCTAAACTGCCCAGCAAATCCCTACACAACACTTATATACCGGTGTGGTCACCACCGGTATTACAGTATACAGCAGCCAAGAGAAAGTAGTACATCTCTTAAGGTAGTTCTGTTAAGGTGGAACAGGTTACATACACCACAATCCTCCCTTTTTAGCTTAACAGTTATATCCCCATTTAACATAACATAATAACATATATATATACAACTTCATGCAAAACAGTTCAAAGATTCAGTCTCTGAGGAGGCCTCCTGATTCGAGTTGGATAACGCCTTTCAGGGGTCTCTGATTCTCGTTGCTGGGGTAACTCATCTAGTTGGTCTCTTATGGATTGGACATCATCATCAGGTTCATTCACTTCTGAGGTAGATGCTTCAGGTTCACTAACTTCTTCCACGGTTGTCTCTGCCGTAACCATGGGTTCGACCCTTGTTCTCGATTCTACCAGTTGGTCAGCATGACGCCGTATTACATTTTCACCAATATCTACCGTTAGTGCTTTTAAGGAATGCCAGTCCATATTTATTTTCCTAATCCACTCCCGTCCCAGTAGCGGTGGACCTCCCTCAGGTAGCACATATAAGTCCATTCCTCGGCTTTCTTTGCCCTTGTGGACCACCTTTACCTCTATCTTCCCGATGGGGTATACTCTTTGCCCCGTGTATGTTTTCAATACAATCTCCGTATCCTGTAGGGGAATATGTGGGAATAACCTTTTGTAATCTTGCTTATTCATGACCGTCAATGCCGATCCAGTGTCCAATTTCATCTTCACTTGGACTCCTGCTATCTGAAGTGTGACCCAGATTGTTTGGAGGTCTGCTTCATTACCAACATTGTGTACTCTTAGACTACCCAGTTCATTACTGCTGGAGTCTGAATTTGACTTCTGTTCGTTCGAACTGTTCTCTGTCACCTTGTGTACCTTTCTGTACTTTTCCTGCGGTGACTTTTTGTTGCTGGTCTTCTTTCCTGACCGGCATACTTTAGCTATGTGACCAAGCCTGCCACATTTTCTGCATTCCTGGTTTTTGAACCAGCACTGGTTCTGATTGTGTGTTGTCTTTCCACAACGATAACATTTTACTGTACCCAAGACCATTTGATTGGTGCTGAGTTCCGGTGACCATAGCTGCATTTCCGCAGTGCCTCTCGCTGCGGCTTCGTGCGATGCTGCAATAGTGACAGCTTTATCAAGCGTAAGATCATTCTCCTCAAGCAGTCACTTTTGTGTTCCTTCTTTTAACAATCCACACACAAATTTATCTCTCAGCGCATCTGCTAGTCCTGTTCCAAACTGACAGTACTTTGATAGCTTACGCAGTTCAATTAAAAATTCAGCATTGCTTTCGTCTTTCAGCTGCGTTCTTCTGTAAAATTTAAATCGTTCCGCTATCATCAGCGGCGTGGGGTTTAAATGATTTTTCAGGACAGTAACAATATTCGCGAAAGTCTGATCCACCGGTTTATCTGGTGACAGAAGGTGCTTCAATAGCCAGTATGTCTTCGCACCCATTGAGCTTAATAAGGTTAGTGCTTTCTCATCATCTGGTACCTTATTTGCTTTACAATAAACTTCCATGCGTTCTACATACGTGGTCCAATCTTCGATATCGCTATCAAAGGTATTAATGTTCCCATGTTTAGGCATCCTTGCAAGTTTTTTAATTTTTCTTTTTCTCAAAATGGCGGCTTACCGCGCTTGTCTTCTTCCCCCGCCTACTAAAATGGCGGCTTCCCGCGCTTGGCGGTCTTTCCCGTGCTCGTCTTCTTCCCCCGCCGACTACAATGGCGGATTCCCGCGTTTGCTTTCTTCCCCCGCTGGCTGCAATGGCGATTGCCATGCTGCTGCCGTTCTCGCCTCCCCAGCGGTTCTCAATTCCCCGACGCTGCTTTTACTCCCCCGCGGTTCCCATGGGCATTCACGCTTCCCCTGCTGTTGCGCCTCTCAGCCCCGCATGCAGCCCGGTCCTTTACACCGGCTGCGTTTGAGTTCTCCGCGGCTCTCGTGCCTTAAGCTGCCCCAGTCGCTGCGCCTCTTGGCCTCGATTGCAGCCCGGCCCTTTTCACGGCCGTGGTTGAGTTCTCCGCCCTTTTTCCTCCGTTTTCCCTCCCCCACTCCACAGTCAACGCGGCCGACTTTCTGCTCGTGTCACTGATCGGCTTACCCACCACCGTGGTAGAAGGGATGATCACTGCCTGTCGCTGATGGAGGGCTTCGTGGTCAGAATTTTTCTTTTTAACCCGGGTTCTCGATGCCTCCCGTGTGATGGTGCTCAGCAGGATGATGAGGGCGGATGCCTCTTCTCGACGCCTGTTCTGAGGACGAAGCTGCCTTGGATGTACAACTGCCGCAGGGTAAGATCGGACTCGTCGTCACTGTTAAGTCTGTGTGTCCCAGTTATGCTTATTATAAATCACTGGACACAGACCACAAGAATAACTTTAACATGTCTTTACTATTCGGAGGTCAGGGCTGAACTGCCCAGCAAATCCCTACACAACACTTATATACCGGTGTGGTCACCACCGGTATTACAGTATACAGCAGCCAAGAGAAAGTAGTACATCTCTTAAGGTAGTTCTCTTAAGGTGGAACAGGTTACATACACCACAGAGAATGAAGTAGTTGACTCAGAGACTAGGGTCCTGAATTTAAATAAAGGAAACTACGATGGTCTGAGGCGCGAGTTGGCTAGGATGGATTGGGGAATGTTACTTAAAGGGTTGACTGTGGATAGGCAATTGCAAACGTTCAAAGATCGCATGGATGAACTACAAAATTTGTTCATTCCTGTTTGGCATAAAAATAAAACAAAAAAGGTGACTCAACCATGGCTAACAAGGGAAATTAGGGATAGCATAAGATCCAAGGAGAGGACATATAATTTGGCCAGAAAAAGCAGCAAACCTGAGGATTGGGAGCAGTTTAGGATTCAACAAAGCAGGACAAAGGGATTAATTAAGAAGGGGAAAATAGATTGAGTGTAAGCTTGCAGGGAACATAAAAACTGACTGTAAAAGCTTCTATAGATATGTGAAGAGAAAAAGATTGGTGAAATCAAGCATAGGTCCCTTGCAGTCAGAATCAGGGGAATTTATAATGGGGAACAAAGAAATGGCAAATCAAATAAATACGTACTTTGGTTCTGTCTTCACAAAGGAGGACACAAATAACCTCCTAGAGATGCCGGGGAACATAGGGTCTGGAACTGAAAGAAATCAGTATTTGTAGGGAAATGGTGTTAGGGAAATTGACGGGTTTGAAGGCTGATAAATCCCCAGGGCCTGATAATCTACATCCTCGGGTATTTAAGGAAGTGGCCCTAGAAATAGTAGATGCATTGCTGGTCATCTTCCAAAATTCTACAGACTCTGGAACAGTTCCCATGAATTGGAGGGTAGCTAATGTTACCCCACTATTCAAAAAAGGTGGTAGAGAAAAAGCAGGGAATTATAGACCGGTAAGCCTGACATTGGTAGTGGGGAAAATGCTAGAGTCCATTATAAAAGATGTAATAGCAGAGCACTTGGAAAGCAGTGACAGGACCGGACAAAGTCAACATGGATTTACAAAAGGTAAATCGTGCTTGACTAATCTACTGGAATTTTTTGAGGATGTAACTGGTAAAATAGATATGGGAGAACCAGTGGATGTGGTGTATTTGGACTTTCAGAGGGCTTTCGATAAGATCCCGCATAAGAGATTAGCGTGTAAAGTTAAAGCACATGGGATTGGGGGCAAGGTATTGACTTGGATAGAGAACTGGTTGGTGGATAGAAAGCAAAGAGTTGGAATAAACGGGTCGTTTTCTGAGTGGCAGGCAGTGACTGGTGGGGTACTGCAGGGATCGGTGCTAGGACCCCAGCTATTCATATATATATATAAATAAATGATCTAGACGAGGGCACGAGATGTAATATCCCCAAGTTTGCAGACGACACAAAGCTGGGTGGACGTGTGCTGTGAGGAGGATGCAGAGAAACTCCAGTACGATTTGGACAGCTTGGGTGATTGGGCAGATGCATGGCAAATGCAGTGTAATGCGGATAAATGCGAGGTTATCCACTTTGGTGGCAAAAACAGGAAGACAGATTATTATCTGAACGGCAATAGATTGGGAAAAGGGGAAGTGCAACGAGACCTGGGCGTCCTTGTGCACCAGTCGCTGAAGGTAAGCATGCAGGTGCAGCAGGCGGTTAAGGCGGCAAATGGTATGTTGGCCTTCATAGCGAGAGGGTTCGAGTACAGGAGCAAGGATGTCTTGCTGCAGTTGTACAGGGCCTTGGTGAGACCACACCTTGAGTATTGTGTACAGTTTTGGTCGCCTTATCTGAGGAAGGATTTTCTTGCCATGGATGGAGTGCAGCGAAGATTCACCAGACTGATACCTGGGATGGCAGGAATGACGTATGAAGAGAGATTGGGTCGATTGGGCTTGTACTCACTGGAGTTTAGAAGAATGAGAGGGGATCTCATTGAAACTTATAAAATTCTAACAGGACTAGACAGACTAGATGCAGGAAGGATGTTCCCGATGGCGGGGGAGTCCAGAACCAGGGGTCATAGTCTAAGGATAAGGGGTAAGCCATTTAGGACAGAGATGAGGAGGAATTTCTTCACCCAGAGAGTGGTGAACCTGTGGAATTCTCTACCACAGAAGGCGGTTGAGGCCAATTTATTAAATATATTCAAGAAAGAGTTGGATATATTTCTTGTGGCTAAAGGGATCAAGGGATATGGGGAGAAAGCAGGGACAGGGTACTGAATTTGGATGATCAGCCATGATCTCATTAAATGGCGGAGCAGGCTCGAGGGGCCGAATGGCCTACTCCTGCTCCTATCTTCTATGGCCCATTGTGCCTACTCTCTGAAAGAGCTGTCCAATTAGTTCCACTCCATCCCCCCATAGCCCTGCAAGATTTTTCCAGTTTAAGTATATATTCCAGGGTCTCACATTTCGTACAAGGTGGTGCTGATCATCACAATGCCCCACCCCAGCCACAAATGTAACTGCAAACCATTACCTGAATAGATGTCCCCATTGGTTGGATTCCAAGGGGAGTCTTATGTTCCAATTTCCATATTCAAATCCAAGTCAAACTGAAAAGCAGATATAAAAACCATTGGCCAACTCCACAACAATCTCAAGATACCTTGTGTCGTTAAAGATGATGCATTATTACATAGCTCTTCATGTTCTCTGGACCCTCCAATGTGCTTTGAAGCCAAGGAATTAAATTTGAAGTGCTTTGTTGAGCAGGCAACCATGGCAGCCGATTTGTGTACAGCAAGCTCCCACAAACAGCAATTGGCTCTTTCAGTTGGGGGGCGGGGTTGTGTGAATGCTGGCCAAGCTGCCAGGAGAGCTCCCTTTCTGCTCTTCAAATAGAGCCGCAAGCTCTTCTGTGTCCACCCAAACAAGGCTGACTTGGTTTAATGTCTCACCCGAAAGAGAGCAATGCGGCACTCCCTCGGTGCTGCACTTAACTGTCAGCCAAGGTCAGGGGCTTCAGTAACTGGAGTGGGGCTTGAACCCGTGGCCTTCTGACTCAGATACACAGAATTACATAGAATATACAGCGCAGAAACAGGCCACAGTAACTGGAGTGGGGCTTCAACCCATGGTCTTCTGACTCAGATACACAGAATTACATAGAATACCAGCTGGTGTGCCCGGCGGTGCCGAGGGTTTTTTGAGGGCATGTTGTTATGAAAAAAGTACAAATAATTTTTTATATATACACTAGCAGGGGAGCCCCACGTTGCGGGCTTTTTTGGGCCTGGTCGATGTCTGGGCCGGGAGCCTGGGACTGGGATTTGGGCTGTCGGCAGTTGGAGAAGCCTCGGCCCCGGGCTGGGGTATTTTCCAGTGTTTTTTAACCTAAACATTTGTAGCTTTTAATACCTTCAAAGATGAAAGTTAAAGTACTTATAAAACATTTTTAGTAAATCTTTTTCAAAAAAGATACTAACCTCGATGACCATATTTTTAGCTTGAGGCAATGGCTGCCAGATCCCTGAGCTGAGAATGGTTAGTCCCGCCCACACACACACCGATTGGTCAACCATCAGGTGACTGAACTGTAGGATTGGTCAATCATCACAGCACAGGATTGGTCGACCTTGACGTCAGTCAATGCTAATGAGTGGATAATGAGTGGAATTTTGAAGGTTTTTTGTATAATGTGCGAACAATTTTTGTCCAACCAAAAAGTAATACACCTACAAGAGTCCCCTAATGATGAGCTTTCTTTTGATATAACATATGTGTAGGTACGCTCTATAACTTTTGATTGTATAGCCGGACAGACAGACAGACAGAAAGAAGTATCCGTTTATCTTCTTCTATCTATCTATCTATATCTATCTATATCTATATCTATCTGTATCTATATCTATATATATATATATAAATCGGTCGATCTGTCTGTCTGTCCTTCTGTCTTTCTGTTTGTCTGTCTGCAGGTGTGCGTCTGGGCGGCTATGCGCTCGAAAGTTACAGGGCGTACCTACGCGTGCATTACGTCGAAAGAAAGCTTACCTTTCCAAAACGGTTTTAAGCGTATTTACGTTTCGGCCGGGCTAAAATCGCGCCCGCGGTATCCGAAAAACCTTAACGTTCCGCTCATTAGCATCTCATTATCCGCTCATTAGCGACAGAGTGACCTCGAGCTCGACCAATCGTACGCCGGGTTGCTGCCGTGTGCCGCCGGGCCAATCGGTGCGTGTGTGGGCGGGCTTTATCGTTCTGAACCGAGGTGAGTAGCCGCCATCTTGCTTCCATTTTTCCTGCTTTCTGCGTCTTTCTTTTCAAATATACATTTCCAGCAAAATAAAATTGCATTTATTAAATTGTTTTAAAATAAATCACTCATTTGTAAATATTTTATCTAACCTGAAGATTCTTTTTCCTACCTTTCCCCGTTTTTTCCTTAGGCCTGAAAGCCTGCGCCTTTCTTGCCCAGCCACGCCCGAGCTAGGCGATTGGGCTTCTGCTAAGCTCCTCACCCACCCCCCCGTGTCACGTTACCCAGGGCAATGGCGTCAGCCACGAGGGTCAGGGTGCGCGCGCAGCAGGAGCAGGTGAGACGCGGCGTCTCTGTTCCGCGCTCGGCTCGGGCGGGGGGGGCGGGGCTCTCGACAGTGCTCTCGGCCTTGGTGAGCGTTCCACGCTCGGCTCGGGCGGGGCTCTCGACAGTGCTGTCGGCCTTGGTGAGTGTTCCGCGCTCGGCTCGGGCGGGTGGGGGGCGGGGCTCTCGACAGTGCTGTCGGCCTTGGTGAGTGTTCCGCGCTCGGCTCGGGCGGGGGGGGCGGGGCTCGGACAGCGGGGCGGCTGGGGCTTGGAGAGCAGGGCTCTCGAGAGTGCGGGGCGGGGGCTCCGAGAGTGGCCTCTTCCCCCCCTTCCCCCCCGCCCCTTCCCCCCCGCCCCTCCCTTCCCCCCACCCGCCCTCCCTTCCCCTCTCTTCCCCCCAGTCGCTCTCTCTCTTCCCCCCAGTCGCTCTCTCTCTCTTCCCCCCAGTCGCTCTCTCTCTTCCCCCCAGTCGCTCTCTCTCTTCCCCCCAGTCGCTCTCTCTCTTCCCCCCAGTCGCTCTCTCTCTTCCCCCCAGTCGCTCTCTCTCTTCCCCCCAGTCGCTCTCTCTCTTCCCCCCAGTCGCTCTCTCTCTTCCCCCAGTCGCTCTCTCTCTTCCCCCCAGTCGCTCTCTCTCTTCCCCCCAGTCGCTCTCTCTCTTCCCCCCAGTCGCTCTCTCTCTTCCCCCCAGTCGCTCTCTCTCTTCCCCCCAGTCGCTCTCTCTCTTCCCCCCAGTCGCTCTCTCTCTTCCTCCCAGTCGCTCTCTCTCTTCCCCCCAGTCGCTCTCTCTCTTCCCCCCAGTCGCTCTCTCTCTTCCCCCCAGTCGCTCTCTCTCTTCCCCCCGTCGCTCTCTCTCTTCCCCC